>NC_056727.1:364830541-364965541 GCF_019279795.1 Protopterus annectens | reverse complement strand
TCTTGGTACCCACTGCTGATAGCAGGTTCCTAGCAAAGTAACAGTGACCTGTCAAAGTCATAGAGAGAACAAGTGAGTTATAAAGGTGAGGCATAGTAGAACATGGGACCATAGTAGATCCACTGTATAAATGTTCTAAAGACTTTGAAAGAAAGTGACATTTCTGTGGGACTATATTCACAGAAGTCAAGGTTCTCACATATTCTAAAGTTAAAATAGGCGAAACTTTGTCAGTTTCTCCTGAAACAAGAATATACTAAATATATAATTCACAAGAGGGACACATTCTTAGAGTTATCCGGCAAGGACTAACTTATTCCAATACACTACTGAAACCTCATCTGGGGGAAAAAGTAAATCTAAAGCCATGCCAGATACCAGAGTTCCAACATTATGCAGTTAAGGAAGAGGTACAGAAAATGCTCAGACTTGGGGTTATAGAAGGATCTCAGAATAAGTGGAATAGCCCTGTCATACTGGTCCCCAAACCAGATATGTCTATAAGGCTTTGAAATGATTTCAGAAAGCTAAATGTTATTTCCAAATTTGATTACTACCTTATGCCTGAAGTGGACAAATTAGTTGAAAGATTAGTTAACAAACTATTTTATCAACTTCAGGTTTAACAAATGGGATTTTGGAAGCCCCTAAGCCAATGAGAAAACATCATTCTGTACACCCACTGGCATTTTTCACTAGAAAACCTTGCCATTTGGGCTTCATGGAGCACAAGCAACCTTCCAGGGGGGTAGTGAATAGGATCCCTGAACCACACATCAGAAATTCTGTGGCCTACCTTGACAGCTTGAAGATTTCCTCAGTTGACTGGCGAAGTCACCTCCCAGTGCTTTAAGCTGTATTGGACTCTTTATGTAATGCTGGACTGACAGCCAACCTAGTAAATTGTTAATTAGGGATACCAGAGGCCTGCTATTTAAGCTACTTAGCAGTCAAAAGGGGTCATAAAGACTTAGACAAAGAAGGTAGAGGTCATGTGTAAGTGGCTTACACTCACTACTCAGAAGCAGGTCTAGGCTTTCTAAGGAATAGCCAATTATGGCTGTAAATGTATCACAGACATTGACATCATAGTTTGCTCCCTAATGGACTTGACTGGGAGTAGGACCACTCTGAATATCAAATGGATAGACACCACAGAACAGGCATTCAATAAATTAAGAGAAATGTTACATTCTGAGCTCGTATTGTTAGCCTTGGATTTTCTTAAGCCATATACTGTCTTCACTCATGCCTCATAGAGGTGGCCATTTGGGCGGTTTTGTCACAAACTGTTGTCTGAGATTCTGTTTGCTACCATATGCTATAGGTTCAGCCACAGCTGGATCATGGTCAAATAGGGCCCTAGGCAGTGCAATGGAACACACACACACACACACACACACACACACACACACACACACACACACACACACACACACACACACACACACAGCCATACCATTGTCCCAGTACTTTGCTATGTCTCCACAGTTACCATAAAAATTGTTCAAACGTAGCAGTGTACATAATATTTTCTTCTTTATTTCTATGATGGTTAGAGATATTTAAAACTTTTATTTCAAATTTTATAGCACAAACGCTGATAGCCATTTGCTAAACAAAGCAATACTGTCACAATGAAAACAGACTTAGCATGAACAGTAAGCTTCTCTGCCCTTGAAACATTCATTGAAATGTCATTGAAATCCACATTCAAATCCACATTCAAAAAAATACATCTGGCCAGTGGTGGATCAAGTTTACCTTTTGGGCTGTTTTCAAACCATAGCCCCCCTTGCATATTTTCTTCAACTTCTAAACATCCCTATTGATAACATTTCCCACTTGGCTTAATTATAAGAATACTTTTTACTACTTTGTGAATGTAATATTACGAATGGTTATTGTTATTTTCCCAAAGGACTTGCATTCAAAATCCTAATCTCTCTATATCTGTTTAATACCCACATTTTTCTCATCATCTTTTCCCACAGTTATTAATCTGCTTGAGTTTATGTATAGAAACCTTGAATGCATAGCTGTAAGGTACTGCTTCAGATCAGATAACCCTTAACCATTTCGTTCTATAACTCTTGCCCTCTTCCCTCTCATTAAATTCTTTCAACTCTTTTGATCATCATCCACAGGTCCCCTGTGGTTGACAAAATACCCCTAAGTTGTATGCAAGACTATGGGAACTAAGCCATTTTGCTGCTTGTAACTTACTGTCTGGATCTATAATCAAAAGCTTCCAGTTTCTCAGTTTTATATCATCTTTTGTTTAGTTTCTTCCTACATATTCCTTCTTCATTCATACACCTAAATGCTCCATCTTACCATGCCCCTATAAATGTGGGTATTGCTGAATAAGTTCATGCTTGGGTACATTGTTTATCACTATAACCTTCATAACTCTCAATCTCTAGGTGCAAAAAATCTGGACAAAGCCAAAATAATAGGGGAGTAAAGCCCCCCAAAATAGGGACAATTCTAAATATTGCTCTTATAAACTTAGAAAGTTGATGGAATGCAAGGTCTTGTGTTACCATGCATTTTCTGAAGGATATAAAGTCTGAAACTCGAATGCCTGTCATTATATAACGACTTCAGTCCTCACTTATTCGCTACAAAAATCAAGAAAACCACAAATTTTATGAGGAACAGACCAAAAATATGAGGCAAAAATCTAGACAGTTGAGAGGTATGATAAACTTTACCTTTTCAGATGTAAAATAACGAAGAAAAAACAAGTGTCCCTCAACACTGAAATGCCATTTTCTGAATTTAGCATGTGCAAAATAATATCATCTGCAAATAAATATAACTTCCCTTGATTACAATACATTTTCTGTTCTTGAATTTGAGAATCCATATTTTCTTTGTGAATGCCTCTAAATATAAATTAAATCACCACTGGGAAAGAAGACATCCCTGCTTGGTTCCTCTTTTCAAACACAGTTTATCAGAAAGGAATCCTGTCACCTTAATTCTTGCTTCTGGCCCATCATATATCCCCTCTATCACACCTATTATTCTGTCAGGGGTACATTATCACACTCAAAATCCCAGCCCACTATGTTGTCTCTGTTTCAATACCCACCAGTTTTGTCTTACACTTTGCTTCCCTCTGGATCATCATTGCTGTATTAATGTTATTGTATGTTTGCCTGCTCTCCAGAACACCACACTTTGGATACCAACTTTGCCATTTTTTTAGCTGGCATAGACATAAACACTTCATCATGGTTTAAAATTGCAATGGGTATTTATGAATCTGAAGGTTTTTTCCTCTTTGGATAATGTGGCCATGACAACTTTCTTCTAAGATACTTTAACATATTGTTAAGCAAAGTCATCCAGTTCTTTCTCTTTCTTTCCTGCTAACTTCCAAAGTTGTACAAAAATACCATATATTCCTGACAATTTCATTTTTGAGTGGTTATACATCAGCATTTTTATCTCCTCTCTTCCTGTCTTATTAATTGTTGATCCCCTTCCTTATCTAAACCCCTCCTGCCCGCCCACTTATTAATGTGTTCTAACCCTAATCACTCCCCCACATATAACCCTAACCATGCACCTTACCTTAAAAAATGCTTTCCATAACACTTTCATTATTTGTACAAATTTCAGCTGAAAGTTGGTAGGATTAGGAAAAAGAAATCTGTTTCAGTGTACTGGGTGCCTGTTCAGAATTGTGAATGGTTGGCATGTTTAATTTTGATCATTTACCATATCAAGCATTTGTGATATAATCACACGCAACATACTATTATATTGACGGTTGCATCAAAATAAGTCCTATACAGATTAAACATACATTTTTCATCTGTGGATGCAATATTCTTTAATATAATACCCAACTGTCTCACTGTTCTTCCTCTGACATTATCAGCATGCTTTCCCAAAAGATAAACATGCTAAAATCATTATCTGAAGATCTCTATATTCACTACTTCATCAACATTATCACACTGCAGGTAATGGAGAGAGATGAGAAAATGAGCAAGCAAAGGAGAGTAGTATTGTTGGAACTGAATTCATCTTCAAGTCTTGGTGAGTACCTTCATGAGGTGGACCCCGTTTTTAACAAAATCTCACCAAGATGACACTGATACTTAGATTGTATTTCATATAACATATGTCATGGACAGAAGCAGGTTAAAGGTAAAGGAGGCATCTGAGTCCACATTTCTTGAGATAAAAAAGTGCCAAATCCTGGTAGGTGCATTGGTGCCAAGACCAGAAAAAAATGATAGTGTTGAATCCTCAAGACACGGAAACATTCATACAATGGGGTTAGGCCAGGCTCAAGAGGAGAATGACCCCAACCCCCATTGTAGAAGGAGAACGTATTCCACAAAAAGTCACAAAAACTGATAGGCCAAAAAAGAACCATAAAGATGATAGAGTGGACAACTGAGGATAAGAAATAAACTGTGTATTGCTACTATTATGCAAGAAGCCCAGAATTTCTGGGCAGAACACATACAAAAAGATTGAGAGACATTAGAGGAAAGAAAAATACTTGCACAAGAAAAACTTTCAAAAGCTTCAAATGCAAATTTGTGATCATTAATATAATAGATTCATGAAAAATATTGTATAGATCAAGAAACCTTGGGCTGTTTGGAAAAAGAAGTGACTGAGGAAGTGCAAAAAAATATAAAGAACAAAATCTAGAGATTTTTGAAAGGTATAAAAAAAGAAATATGGACATGGGAAGAAAGAGAGATGTGATATGGTGCAATATTTGTGCAAAGGAGAAAGCCAAATTAATCAAAGTTAAAAAAAAAAAAAACTCCCAAAGATATTCGAAGACAAATACAAGCAAATGCACTTGGATATGGAAAATTTCACAATGCAAAAAAAAAGATCACAAAAGGGGAACGTAGAACAGAATAGTAAAGTAAAAGTCAAAAAAATAGAAGCTGAAGTTAGTGAATATAGCCAAAGTGAAGGCTTTAGTGCAGAACTTCTAGCACAGATTATATCACAGCATGACGGAACAATGAGTCCCCCAAGTAAGAACATACCGAAGGAACATATCACTTCTGTGTCACTGTTAAGAGAGAGGCACAGTATACTAACCTTGAAAAAGGGCATAGCAAAATAAATTTAAAATGGGTGGCGAAAGCCAAACACATTCTGGCTAGGCTTATAAATGCCCTAGGGCAGATAGCCTAGTATGAACCTATGAACCTATAAGAAATATGGACATGGTAAAGAAAAAGAGATTTAATATGGTGCAATATTTATGCAATGGAGAAAGCAAGATTAATCAATACAAAAAGAGCAGCACCAACAATGTTTTGAAGAGAAATACAGACAAAGGCATCCGGATGTGGAAAATTGTACAATACAAAAAATAAGAAAACAAAGAGGGAAAGTAGAAAGGAGAATTAGTTACGGATAACCTGCAAAATGAAGAATTTATTTATTTATTACTTTATTTGACATTTGTTGACCAGGATAGTCCGACTGAGCTGTTGCCCTTTTTCAGCGGAGGCCTGGGTAGAAACGCTCCACATACATATATACACAAAAATAAGAATAATACAGTAGCTAGAGTAGTAAATACAAAGTTAACACTTGTCAGTGCACGATCATTTGATTCAGAGGTTATTGACATGCATTATTTAGCTCTAGATAGGTTTGGATAGACAGTTCAAAGTAGTTAGACCAAAATATTTACAAAATAGTTTCATTTTATGCAGAAGAAGAAAAACCTATAGAGGACTTCATTAATGCAGGTAGAGTGTGAAGTATGAGGAGAGCAAAGTGTCAGATGAAATTAGTTGCAGCCGATGTATACAATTTTAAGAGTTACAAAGGATTTAGATTAGGGAGTCAGGAGAGAGAAACTAAGCATGTTAGAAAAATTACCAGAGGGGAAGGAGTTTCAAGAGAAGGGTGAGAGAGGAGAGGGAGGGGTGAGAGATGAGATGGGAGGGGAGGTAAGTTTGAAAGGGAGAAGAGTTGGAGGAAAGGTTCTTGTAAAGGAAGTTGATGAGAAAGATAAGGATGTTGAGAGGTGAGGTTAGAAAGTTCAGAGACTGTGTTTACAGTGGCAAGTCCAGGTGTTGGTTAGAAAGTTTTTGAGTAGAAAATCTAACTGATAACACCACAGCAGGATAGAATAATAAATCTAAGAGAAACCAGTGGAGCAGGAAACATCTGATCAGTTGCCTCGAGTAGGAAGCCAGTATAAAAATTCACTTGAAGTTGCACAGCAAGGGAAGGAACAGGAAACAGTGGCAACTCTTGATGTAGTCAGTGTCGTAGAGTGATAGGCCATTGAGTTCCCATATGAAAGAACATTGGATGACATAGAATGAAACTGAAGAGAATATGACACAGGAAAATGCTCTAGAACTTTCTGTGTAATGCTCACAGGAGATGGAGAACAAAGATTGTGCCCTCAGTTTAGAAGAAAATGATGTAAGAGAAGAGTTGCTTGATTTTAGTAGAGATGGACTGACATATTAAGTTCAATCAAAGAAATAGGCTTCAGAAAGTCAGTAAGACCAAGAATGTTAGAAGTTTAATGAAACAAATGAACACAGTAAT
Organism: Protopterus annectens; assembly: GCF_019279795.1. Lineage (NCBI taxonomy): Eukaryota > Metazoa > Chordata > Ceratodontiformes > Protopteridae > Protopterus > Protopterus annectens. Next base: position 364,958,971 of record NC_056727.1, on the reverse strand, counting down.
CAGGACTGTTCATAGAGATTCATGTGATATAACAGAAAGTAAATAGGCTATATTACTGTGCAGCTAAATTAATAACTGATAAAGTCTTACCACAAAAACATAGGGCAGTAAGGGAAGGGGAAAAGTCAAATGTCATCATGGAAGTATCGAGTAGAGAAAACTATAAAACAATTAAGACAAAAAGCGTCACTGTTAGAAGAGTACAGAAGAAGGAACAGATCTACAAAAATACTTGGAAAGAGAGACGTGAAAAATGCAACATGCAGTATCAGAGCAGATCAGGATCTGTGGTACACTATTGCATATAATGTGTGTGTGTGTGTAATTTTTTAACTGAATTTTCACTGGAATTGTAAATGTATCATGTTATGTAATACCATTGTTCTTCAATAGTATTACATACATGTAAATACATTGTCTTCATATTAAATTGCTGTTCATGGTGCTTTTCTCCCCGGGACTCCATTGAAAATGGGCTCTTCTTGGCCCAATGGGCTATCCCAGTAAACAAACTGTAAAATAAAATAAATAAATAAATTAAAATATCAACATAGGCAGAAAAACTTAGAAGGTAAATATAAAGGAAAAGTACAAAATAAACAATTTATTGATGACCTAAAAAGGTTTAGAGAGAAATGGTAAACATGGCAAAAAAATAGAAACACTACCACACGCAAAAAAAAAAAAATAGACACATTTTGGATAAATATTTATGAAGATCCTGTGGAACATAACAAAGATACTGAATGGAAAGAAGAAGTAAAAGAAACAATAAGAAGTTCAAATGTAGAAGATATGAAATGGGATGAAGTAATGGCCAAAGACATTGAAAGAGAATTAAGAAAAGCTTTTAATCGAAAAACCCCAGGCTCAGATACAATACCTAACTTGTGGCTAAAAGTATTAACATCTTTATATAAAGATGTAGCCATGAGTAAGAACTATTTATATGCGCACCCCAAACAGATGCCACCCTGGCTAACAAGTAAATCAGTACTCTTCCTTAAGACTGAAACTGCAAGCTATTCTAAAAACTATAGACTAATAACTTGCCTTCTGACAATGTAAAAATTATACAGTGGAATTGGTGCTGACAAGAGTTTTTTAGAACAAAATTCATTCATGGCAATAGGACAAAAGGATAACAAAAGATCGTTTGTTGTTAAAGTCGTAATGGAGGATTGTAAAAATGGGAAGAATCGAAGTTTGGCATAATAGACTACAAAAAAAGCATTTAACAGCATCCCACATTCGAGTGCTTGCAAATATATAAAATACACATAAACTGAGCTGTTACATTTATTTTATTTTATTTTATTTTATTTATTTGACATTTGTTCACCGGGTTAGTCTGACTGGGCAAAAAGCCCTTTTTCAGCAGAGACTCAAGGAAAAAAGCTCCAAAAATATAAAATATGTAAAACTTATACAAGTACAAATACAAATGCAGAGCTTAACTAGTACAGGACATACACTAGCAAATCAAGACTTATTAACAAAAGAGTTATTTATTCACACAGAGTAAGACTGCAGTTACTACATTGGCAAATAATCAACCAGTTAAGAAATGAAGTGACAATTCAATATATCTGTTTGACTGAGAGAAAACCGGTTAAATATATGGACTATTTGTATCCTCGATATTCTTAAGACTTATCGAAAGCCTTTGATATGGTTAACCATAGTATACTTCTAGAAACTCTTATCTTCCCTTAACATAAGCTCCTCCACCATATCATGGTTCAATAACTACTTATCAGACCATCAGCAGGCAGTTCTATGGCAAGACCAATTGTCCCCCCTATTACCAGTAGCCATAGGTGTTCCTCAAGGGTCCATCCTAGGTCCTTTGCTATTCTCACTATTTACTAACCAGATAGCTTCATCATCACTCTCTTCTTCAGTAGTGCAATATGCAGATGATACCACTATTATATGTGCCTCCCCCACCCTACATGAGCTAAAAGTCATAACCCAAAATAACTTTTCCTTAGCAGAAGCATGGTTCACTAACATAAAACTTATTCTTAATCCCAAAAAAAAAAAAAACTCATTCTCTTTAACCCTGGTAGATCTCCTCCACTAAATAATGATTTTACCATAACATCTAAAGATAATAAACAAATTACCCCAACAATACACATGAAAGTATTAGGTGTTGAAATTGACAATAATCTAAAATTCAACATACACATATCCCAAACAATTAAGAAAGTTAACAAAAAGCTCGGTCTCATTTACAGGAACAGACAGTTCATCACTAAACATACCAAAGCCACCTTAGCAAGGACTCATCTCTTATCCATTCTCCTTTATGCCTCCCCTATCTTAAGTAACCTTCACCACACCGAACTAAGCAAAAGGAAATCCTGCTACAACAAGATTGCCAAGTCTGCTACTGATGTTTTGTAAAGATCCCATCACTATCTAGCCCTCAAGCAACTTAATTGGCTTGAGTTACCTCAACTAACTCTCAATAGCTCACAAGCTCTACTACCTTCCTGACAAAACCCCAGCACTTCAGAATTTAATTCACCCCTATACCACCACTAGAACCTGAAGATCTAATTATCAGAACCACATAAATGTCATCAAACATAAAAATGATGCTGGTAAATCTCACTTTGCTGCTCCATTGCCAGAACCTGGAATTCACTCCCAAGCCACTTCCACCACCTCTACTGCCCAATTTAAAAAAGCTTCTCAAAACCCACTACTTAAATAACTGTCATTGCTCGTGTTACTCCCCAGGTTAAGCCATACCACTGCACTGTTGCTAGGATTCTGCTAAGGATCAAATGGTTGCTCCCCACTTCCCAGGCTATGTTTGTTATTCAATGACAAGTCCTCTAAAGTTCTGGTTGACTGTTCAGCCAATGTTATGTTCTCATCAAAATTAAAAAAAGTAAGTAACTTACCTCTCATTTATTCATATTTATATGGAAATGGCTTACTATCAGAAATTTAGAAATTGTTAATCTCTGCTATGTATGCTTAATTTTTCTTAATATGTATGATATGTTTTCTTATATGTTGCCATTTTGTCTCCTTTGAACTGTATTGGTATTTGGAGCTTTTCTCCCCGGGCCTCTGCTGAAAATGGACTTGTGTCCAGTCTTACTTTCCCAGAAAACAAATGCAAAAATAAAATAAAAAAAAAATAGCCTTAGACAGTTGGAGAAATAGGTCAGGTTGGAGTTGGGCAGGACATTACAGCAACCATGAAACAATGGCAAACCACTTTGCAGTTAAGCCCGTGATAAAGGACAAATTATTATTTCAGGGATAAAAATTGAAAGGGGGATATTCCATGGTGACTTTTTGTCACCAATGTTCTTTTTTGCTCTTAACCCATTCAGCTGTCTGCTTAACAGATTAGGTCATAACTACAATTTGGCTCCCAGAAAAAAAAAAATATTTAAAATTGTGTAGCTCATCAGCTGAGGAACTGAAAGCACAACTACAAGTGGTCAAAACTTTCTCAGATGATCTAAAAATGTCATTTAGTCTTGATAAATGTGCAAAAGCAACCTTTAAAGCAGGAAACCTGCAGCACCAAGAAAATATCAGTTTGGGACAAGAATATGGTATAAAATAACTTGTGCAAGAGGGATTATATAAATATTTGGGAATTGATGAAGGATCAACAATAAAACATGAACAAATGTGATTAAAAGTTAGTAAGGAATATTTTAGAAGAGTAAAATTAATACTGAAAACAGCTCTGACATCTAGGAACAAAGTCTATGCATTAAATCAAATTTTTCTTCTGTCCTAAATTACAGCTTTGGAGTGATTGACTGGCCCCAAAATGTATTTGGTCATTTGGACAGGAAAACAAGAAAAATGCCTCATGTTTATCAAATGATGTATAAAAATCAGTGTGTACCAAGATTATATATTCCCCATTCTGAAGGAGGTATGGGCCTCATTGAAATTGATTACATGTATAGATCTGCAGTTGTAGGACTGCATACATATCTGCTGACCTGACAAAATCTAGTCATAGTGAACGTTTTAAAATATGAGGAGAATAAGTCTAAGATGACTTCCATAGTTTATCAGAAGCATATTGGTGTCCTATGGGAATAGAATTCAAATCACAAGTACATAAACATCAGGCAGCAACTGAATGTGGCAAAAACAAAATAATATAAGATGAAGAATCAGATGAAAAGGCAAAACATGTGGAAAATGCATAATTATAATTGCAATTACAGAAAATTCTTGGAATAACCTCATGTTGATTAGAAGTGAATCCAGGAATTGTTAAAGAGATGTGAATTTTTTCCAAACAATGAAGTTGGCGGCCCACGATAGTGGACTATGTACACATTGGTGTACAAAGCCCATTGAACATGTGGGAGAAACAGGCAAATGCAGATTTTGTAAAACAGAATTGGAAACAGATGCACATCTTGTTGCTAGGTGTGATACATTAATGGCAGAAGGACTGTATATTAAAGGCATAACAATAAGGCAAGACTGTTGCATTGGGGATTGTGCAAACATTATAGTATTGAAGTAGCTGGGAAGCATTAGAAACATGAATCACAAAGCATTATAGAAATAATGAAGTTTATATCATATGGACTCGCCTATTGCCAACAGTGCAAAAAATAGATGCAAGAAATCCAGCTGTAGTATTCCATGAAAAAAAAATGACACCAAAAATCTCCCACCAGGCTACTCATGCCTCAGAGATGATCAGCCCACAAGAGAGGAGGAGGAGCAGCAGTACTCTTCCCTAGCAAATATGCATTAATTCCCTACTCAAAACGAACACCCAACTTCTCCCCAGCTGAAGTACTAATATCTATATTAAAACTTAACCATAAAAACATTTGCATAATTGCCCTGTATATTTCTCCAGGAAACAGCATGCCAATATTAGAAAACATACTTGCCTGTACTTCCCAAACATAGATAATGAAACCATCATTCTAGGTGATGTAAACATCGATTGGCTAGAAATTGCCCACAACAACCCCTCAAAAAACATAAACCTTTACAACTTCTCCCAAGTAATTGAAGACATCACCAGACCCCCCAAAAATAACAATTGGGGCTCCACAATAGACTGGATATTAGTGTCTCACCCTAACAACGTCATCACTCCAGGCATACTACCTAATGCCATTGGCAACCACCATCCAGCATATATCCTATGCAAATCTACCCCAACCCCAGGCCAACACATTTACAAATCAACCAGAAATTTGACTAAGTTCCAACCATCCATATCTAATGAAACCTTAGCTAAAGTAAATTGGGAACTCCTCAAATCCCTACCACTTAATGAGGCTGTTGAATTCTTTAACTCAACATTCCTACACATTCTAAATAGGCAAGCACCCACCCGCCAAAAACAAATAAAACATATCCATGCAAGCTGACTCTCAAAATGCACAAAAGAAGTCATGTCCACAAGGGATAAAATCTGGAAATCATGGCAAAAAAAACAAAGACCCCTCAACTCTACTACATTACAAGCAACTCCATAACCTCTTTAATAAATAAAATCATCACTTAAAAACTGCATTCTGTGTTTACTTAGGTTATCTTTGTCTAATATTTAAATTTGTTTCATGATCTAAAACATTTAAATATGACAAACATGCAAAGAAATTAGGAAGGAGGCAAATACTTTTTCATTGCACTGTAAGCTAAAACCCTGTACTGTGTGTGGCCCCTGACAATCTACCCCCACACTTCCTGCAGCTAGCTGCAAACTTTATAGCTTATCCCATCAGCATACTCATTAACAGATCGATTAAAGAATCCCTTATCCCAGACACCTCTAAAAAAGCATTCATTCTCCCCTTACACAAAGGCAGCATCAACATGGACACCACAAACTTTCAACCCATAGCAATTTTCTCACACCTGTCTAAAATACTAGAAAAATACATCCATGCCCAACTCTTCAACCACCTGCTTGAAAATCAGATTCTATCACCTGCTCGGGATGGTTTCAGACCAGGACACAGCACCACTACCGCCGTCCTATCCTTCCTTGATGCAGTTAACCGGGCATGGGATTCTGGTAAAATCGCTTCACTTTTCCTGAACCTCTCCAACGCTTTCAATACCATTTCCCACACTATCCTTCTCTCTAAACTATTCACCCTCCACATTTCCCCACCTACCCTACAATGGTTCAGTAGCTATCTCTCCAATAGGCATCAATCAACCAAATGGCAACAATCTTATTCTCCCTTCCCCAGTACTTCCACAGGGGTATGCCAAGGCTCCTTACTTGGTCCTCTCTTATTTAGCATCTTTATTAACAACTTTCACTCCACTCTCCCACAGTGCTCAGTAATCCAGTATGCTGATGACTCTGCAATAATATGCACTGCAAATTCCAGCTCTGAACTTCAGCAAATCACCCAGAATGCTCTTAACTCTACTGAATCTTGGATGTTTAACAATCATCTTGCCCTAAAGCAGAAAAAACTAAACTAATAATTTTTACACTTAAGAAAAACACTTCCCTAGATAAAAAAAAAAAAAAAACTCTTCACTATACAAGCCCAAGACAATACCACTATAGAAGTTGTCCCACACACTAAACTACTAGGCATTATTATAGATGAAAACCTTAACTTTCACCTACACATAAACAATAACATAAAACACACACACACACACACACACACACACACACACACACACACACACACACACACACACACACACACACACACACACACACACACACACACACCAAAAGCTCAGTATGCTCTACAGGCACCAACACTTTCTTAGCCTCTCTACTAGAAAAACCCTTGCAATCACCTTTTTATTACCCTCTCTCCTTTATGGCACCCCTCTCCTCACTAATATCCAAAATTCTGCAAAATCCAAACTTGATGTGTTTTACAGCAGATTAAAGAAATTTGCCACCAACATATCTCTATTTATACCTCTGTGATTGACTTCATCTAGCAACCAACTAAATTCCTGCTTTAATGTATATTTTCTGTATATATTGCTGTAATCAAACAATCTAGATTTCTGCTTTTATGTCTATATTCTGTATATATTGATGTAGTCAAACCAACTACATTCCTGCTTTTATGTATATATTACTGTAGTCACTATGTGTAGCACTGTTCTTACTTCTGTACCAATTAATGTTTTTTTCTGTATCTATGTTCTTGTTGGATCTTTTCTCCCCAGGCCTCCACTGAAAATGGGCTCTTTTAGGCACAGTGGACTTTCCCGGTAAACAAATGCAATAAAGTAAAATAAATTAAAAAGACAAGTAGCATTGATAATTGAAACTGTTACACCCAGTGACTACAGTGTCTTGTGTACAGAGAGATGCACATAGTCATAAAATACCAGGACTTACAGGCAGAAATGATACCCAGACAGTTCCAATAGTAGTGGACCAATGAGTCTTATAAAAAAGAATTTACAATCATACTTGGATATGTTACTGATACATGTAACTCCGTATGAATTGCAGGAGTTAGTTCTCGGGACATTGTCTTCTGGCTAATACCAAAGATTGAAACAATGCTAATTTCATGAACTTAAATCATACTTTGCTTAGAAATGGGGTCCATTCCAGTCATGGTATTATAAACCCAAAAGACTTGGAGAAATTAAACCAGAAAAAGGAATGGATAAATACAAGGTTTTTCTGAAATACATTTCCTTACACTTGTCTGTGCTAAATTGCAGCCCTTACTGTTCTGCCCAATTTGAAATTTATATTAAACAGAAATTTATCATATCAAAATCCTTATTGTCCAAGGCAGTGAATCAATTACTTAGAAGTGCTGCAATACTAAGTTAAATAAGAATGGGGTGAGTACCGTACCATATGGTCCCCCCCATGTTAACAAGTACGTAGTCTGAAATACTGCCTAGAATTGATACAGCCTGCTTCTTAGCCATTAACCACGTCATTATCAGTCATGTTAAATTGTTTATTTACCAAGGCTTTATAAATGGTAATTTAAAGTAAGGAGTTGAAAGCTTTGTCTAAGTCCAAAAATATGACTCCTGTTGTCATTCCTTTCTCCATTACCATAGAGACTAGATCATAAAACTTAACCAGATTGTTAAGGGTTGACCTGCTTTTAATGAAGCTATGTTGATTTAAATTGAGTAAGGACAAATTCTGAATTTCATTAGTCTTAGTCATTAGTTCCAGTGAATGTCTCTCAAAATGTTTAGACAGACATGGCATTAAGCTGATTGGTCTACAATTTTTAACTTTATTTATATTGCCTTTTTTAAATATTGGTGTTATGCAAGAGATTTTCCAGTATTCAGGGACTGTTCCAACCAGTAACATATAATTAGTTATTTATTTAATTTATTAATTTATTTATTTTATTACAACTGAGTTCAATTATATATATATATATATATATATATATATATATATATATATATATATATATATATATATATCAGGACCTTTGGGTGTATTTTTATTGATTTTATTTATAGTCTTGAGGTATTTTTATTGATTTTACTTAGACTTTCTTACAGTTTTTGTATCTGTTAATGGACAACTCTCAAATTTAGAAATGACATACTATATTCTCAGAATGGTCACTTGCTTTCTAGTACCTCCAGATTTTGCATAGTATGTATGTATTTTATTCATCAGCTATGTTTTTTTTGGATCTGTGACAATCACATAATTGAGCTTTTTCCTCATCCAGACTAGATTGGTAAGGTTTTCTTTTCTTGGGAATACTCTCTCAATTACCAGAGCTATTTTGATAAGATTATCAAATGTTGTGTGACCTGGAATAAAACTGGTCTGATCTAAATGTATTTGTGGAGATAGTTGCAGAGTAATTCTTTTAGCTAGTGTGCCGGTGAATAGTTTATAATCATGATTTAACACCACTTTTGGATAGTATGACTTCATCATCAAAAGATCCTTACCTGGTTGTGGGAGGACTACAGCTATGGCTTGTTTCCATGACTGAGGGAAAGTTTCTCTAGCCAAGGTAGCGTTAGCAAATTTTACAAAGCTTTTGAAGAATACTTTCTTCTCCCTCTTTCATATTTCAATTGGTAGGCCATCTGGACCAATGAACTTACCATGGACTAATGTAGTCAGGGATTCTTTAACATAATGTGTAAATGGTTTAAATAAATGGTACACTGTGTTTGGCTTGGTTAAGTATCCTCAGGTTGTAGTACCAGGTCTTGTTCTAACAGAGTAATTGATTAATCTGTAGTTATACTTAGTTGTACAATAAGATTATATTAAAGTGGAGTGAAGTACAACTAAAATGGAATAGTGGTTGGATAGTTCTAGAGGTTGATTAGTAGTTAAGTTGTTAATTGGGTCTTGATCAGTAACTGCTACACCATCCAGCAATGGGTTACCTCTAGTATTATCTTTAACTAGTTGATGAATGAAACGTTGTAATATCCAAGAATTCAAATAAAACAAAAACTGCTGGATGCACTCGAACACTCAAAAGATTTAATGTGAAGCGCTTTTCGTCTGAGACAATACCCAGACTTCTTCAGACGAACAACAACACATAGGTCACTCCTTAAATACACATTAGTTAATTGTTGTAGGTTGTATGCATTTTTAATTAAATGTTTAAATTGATGCAATTATTACTAATTAACTAATTTTATTAATTAACTAATGTGTATTTAAGGAGTGACTTATGTGTTGTTGTTTGTCTGAAGAAGTCTGGGTATTGTCCCAGATGAAAAGTGCTTCACAATAAATCTTTTGAGTGTTCGAGTGCATCCAGCAGTTTTGTTTTATTTGGTTTGTTTTATATCCAAGAATTTCTTTGCTTGGGCTGCCTTTGCAGTGAGATTACATTCATATAAGAACATTTTCTGATCGTTAGGTAATTAAGAATTGAAGAGTAAGTCAATTTAGAATAATAGATATAGTAGCTTTCCAGAAATAGGATAAGTCTGTCAGTTGGAAACTCTCAAACTTCAACAACAGTCAGCAGAATAAAATAACAATAAGTTTAATAATAATAGGTTCATAGGTAAGTACTAGGCTATCGGCCCTGGGGCCTATATAAGCCTAGCCAAAAAGATTCCCTGGCTTTCACCACCCAAGAAAATTATTTTCCTGTGCCCCTGTCAAGTAGTGCCGCAGAAGTGATCCCCGGGATGAATTTTCTATTTCCCATCCAGTCATCAAGGTTTTTCTTAGAGGGCCAATGAGGAGCTTTGCTTGACATGAATGGGTAGTTTGTTCCAGAGTATGGTGAGTCTCTGGGACAGGAATCTATCCCTCCAGCATATTCTGTTTATTGTGGTGACAAGGTTTAGGTCCCTGGAGCGTGTGGTTCAGAGAGATTGGGATTTCTTTGTGTAGCATGTCCAACAGCTTTGGGTTTGACATAGCTTTGTATGTTAGGCAGAGAGCACCTCTGAGTAGGTGATATGTGATGGAGTAGAGCTGGAATTTTTTGAGATGGTCTGCGTATGGCATCTCTTTGAGGCCAGTAATAATCTTAGTGAGGTATTTCTGTGGCCTTTCCAATTGGTGTAGGTGTCTTGTGAGATACATGCCAAACAGGACATTGTACTCTATAATGGGTCTGATGAGGGATGATTAGAGAGGAACAATTACCTCCTTTTTTCTAGAGGAGAACCCTTTTTTGATGAGGTGTGCCACGTAGAAGGATTTCTTGACTACTGTGGTGATATGGTTATCAAAGGGGAGACTGCTGTTCACCTGTGTCCCGAGGTCTCTTATCACACTTTCAGTGTTTAGTGAGCTACCGCCTATGTGGTAGTTCATGGGTACTGAGTTTCTCCCAAAGGGGATGACAGTGTATTTCTTGGCATTGAGCTTGAGGCCATGACTTTGACACTAACCATCTGTCTCTGTGAGGCCCTTTTGTATAACGTTTACACCATTAGGTGATTTTATTATGGCTCCCAGTTTGCAGTCATCTGTGAACTTTGTTTAGCCAAAGACCTTCTGTGTTAGCATGCACTTTAGAGAAGTAGATGCCTAACAGGAGAGGACCCAGGACTGAACCCTGTGGTACAACACTCGTCACTGGTTTGAAGTCGGACTTGAGTCGGCTACTTTTCCTGTGTGGGTTCTGTCAGTGAGCCAGTTGGCCACCCATCATGTGACATAGGGATTTATGCCCAGTTTAATGAGTTTATCTATAATTCCAGAGTGGGGGATGGTGACCTCCCAAACCTCTTGCATCAGAGGCACATGGGGATATATGCAAATGATCCTTATGAACATCAGATATTTCAGCTAATTGTCGATTAGCTAGTGGGGTTTGGCTTTATTGGCCTGAAATTTGTCCATTAAAATGACGAAACAAGTCATGGGCATTCAGAATCGACAATTAGCTGAAACACCTGATGTTCATAAGGATCATTTGCATATATCCCATGTGCCTCTCAGTGGAAGTTCTAGCTTTGCTGGAGTTTTTATTTTGTTTTTGGTGATTTGTTTTTTTCAGTGACCTTCTCACTCATTGTTTTAGAGTGGGGGATGGTATTGAAAGCCTTGGCAAGGTCAAGATAAGGCTGTGTGCACTACCTTGCCCTCGTCTTTGGCTCTAGTGACTGCTTCAAAGAAGTCAATCAGGTTTAGTAAGCATGATCTACATTTTACAAACCCAAACTGAGTGGGATCCAGGGTTTGGAGGTTACTTGTGTCTTTGTTTATAAGCTCCAAGATGATACATTCCATGGCCTTGCAGACCAGGCTTGTCAGGCTAATGTGGTGGTAGTTTCCTGGGTCCATGGAGGCACCCCCTTTATGGAGTGGGATAACCATCGCCGTGCGCCATTCAGTAGGTACATAACCTGAGGTGAGGCTATGATTGAACATGGTACTTAGGTGGGGCGCCAGTTCATTCTGTAATTCATGCAGTATGCAGCCTAGGATGTTGTCTGGTCCCATGGATGCTGTGTTCTTGGCTTTGGAGAGTGCGGTCTTTACTTGTTCATCCTTTGATTACAGGGGGATTGCATTCTTCAGGTATTAAGATGGGCCCTTTGGAGGATGAGAGTGGGATAAAGTTAGCATTGAACCTGTCTGCCAGGATGTTGGCAATATTGGTTGATTCTGTATGTTTAGCACCATTGTGCTGTAGCTCAGAGCAGATCTGAGCATTGCCATTGAGATTCTTGACATAGCTGTAGAATGCTTTGTGGTTGTCTTTGGAATCAGTGACAATTTTATTTTCATTACTGGCTTTGGAGGATTTTATGAGGGATCTCAGCCTCTTGCTGAGGCTGACCAGGGAGTTCCTCCAATTTTGGGATTTTACTCTTTTTTTTGAAACAGCTTCTTCCTTCTGTTGTAGAGTTTGTTTATGGCAGGGGACCACCAGATTGGCTTCCTTTATTTGGAGGATAGCATCTTGGTTCTTTTGGGGATGGCACAATCCATGCACGCATGTATATGCTTATACAGTGCATTTGTGTAAGATTCAGTAGTCGTACCTCTATTTTCCATCTGCATGGGTGTCATGAAGTTTGCCATTTCTGTCTTAAGAAGTATGAAGTTGGCTTTGGAGTAGTTTTTGATGGTGGTTTCCTTAATGGGAGGTGAGGGTGGGATATGGATGTCTAGGGTGATTAGCTTGTGGTTGGATCTGACCAGCGAGGAGTTGACCTCTGGCATGGAGCATCGGTTACCCATATTGGTAATGATCAGGTCCAGGATATTGCTCCCCCTGGTGGGGATGTGGACAAGCTGATCCAAGGCATTGGAATGTATGAATTCCAGAAAACGTTGAGCGAATGAGTTGGTACATGAGTAGTTTTCCAAGTTGATGGTGGGGTAGTTGAAATCATCCATAATTAAGGTATTGGGTTGTAACTTAATATTTTCCAGTATCTTAAAAAATGAAGAGTGGGAATCCTGAGGCATGGTGGAAGATCTGTAACAAGCTACAACCTGGATTGCAGTCTTGCCCAGTGTTAGTAGCACTTGGATAATTTTGGATGCATTATGTTGAGCAACTAGCCTGGAGGTGTTGATATCCTTAATGAATATGGACACGCCTCCACCTTTAGTGCTTCAGTCCAGGTTAGGTGGCCGAAAGGTGTGGTATGAATTATAGCCTGGTAATGCAGGGGTGCTGTCTGGAGCCTTAAACCAGGTCTCTGTTACTGCACAAATGTCTATGTTCTCCATTTTAAGGAGTTCCTCGAGTGAGTGCATTTTGAGGTTTAGACTTCTAGGATTGAGTAGCATTGCCCTCAGAGTTTGCTTGCTTGTGCCTGTTATGGTGGTGAATTTAGCATTTGAACCTTGCCTAAAAAAAGCACTATAGGGGTGGCAAGAGCCTTAGCCAGTATCTGGAATCCAGGGGCAACAGGTGCAGGCCATCTCTGGCAAAGCATCATGGTCTATCGACCATGTCGTCCCAGGCAGACAGATACTTAAAATGACACCAGAAGCTTAGCCAATTGTTGAAGTCAATCATTTTGTCCTTGTACTATGATATCAGTCACATCCGCAGTGGTGTAGCAGTAGCGTTGTTGCCTCACAACAAGAGGTTCTCCCATTCGATTCTCGACTGGAGTGCGGGGAGTGCCTTCTTTGTGGAGTCTGCATGCCCTCCCCGCGGTTGGGTGGGCATTCGAAAGACATGCGTAAATGGGCGTGCCTTCGTTGAAGGTTGAACGTCGAGCTGGCACCTCGGCATTCATCAAAATCTACTCCCAACCATTAGTGGACCGGAGTTCCGCTGTGGCGACCCCTAACCGGGAAAAGCCAAAAGACAACAACAACAATTGTGATATCATTCTGGGTGATGGCAGGATGCTGCTCAGGGCTAGGGTCATACCTGCCTGGGCTACAAGATCCGAGAGCTCCTCCATGTCTCTTTTCATGTAGTCCAGGGAGGTACTTCTCAGGTTATTCACACCAACATCGACAATGACAGAGTTGTATTTGTATTTGTTGTGGAGTGACCTGAGTGCATGCATTGTGTGGCGGATCCTGGCACCCGACAGGCAGCTGACAGTAACTTTCTCCTTGTTTAGCCTGGTGAGTGGTACATCAGTGTGCGTGACTATAGAGTCACCTATAACTAGTGTGTTGGGCAAGTTGTTTTGCCTTATGGGCTGAGGTGGAGTGGCACACTGATTTTGTGGGCTGTGTGTCATTTGGGTAGTGTTGGGGGATATTGGTTGTCTGCGTTTCAGCTTGGGATGTCTCTCTTGCTTGGGCAGATTTTTATTGAGAGCCTCCGTGGATGTGGGTGTGTGCTTTGTGTTTCTGTGTGGGTTTTGGTAGTGTGGGTTTTGAAGGACTATGTGTTGAATGTGGTGTGGTGCAGGTATTAACCTTCTCCTCTTGACTGTCTAGTCCAGTCTTGGCTGGAGAGAGCTTGGCTTCCAGTGTGGCTATATAAGTACATCTCTCACAGGTTGTAGTGTTGGGTGGTAGGAGGAGAGGGTTGTCAGTGTACATGAGGCAATTGCTGCATTGCCCCAAGATGTCCAGATTCATCAGATGGACAGGAAAAAAAAACACTGGGAGCTGACCCATGAACATGTCTGGATAGGTGCTTAATTTAATTTAAGTACTAAGAATGGTTTTCCTCTTGACAAGTAAGGAAAGTTGAGTGCTGTAGTAATTTGTAGTTTTACTTAGTGCTTACAACGAGTTCTGAGCAAGTGCTGAGCGCAAGGAAACAGTTTTGAGTGCTGAAAGTAAAAAAAACTGGCTAGTTCTAGCTAAAACTAGCTAGTTTTAGCACCATTCCCAAGAAGAGAAGCAGGCCACGGCCTGTTTGGTGATCCTCAGTCTTATCCCAGATGATGTGAGGGTCTCTAGGCTTGTAATTAAGCAATAATCCACGACTGTGTGTGGGTGAATCCTAATATACCCAAGCACAGCTGTGGATTATTGCTACTGTACAATGACACTGTTTAAAAAAGAAATTCCTTACCTTTCTTAAATAATGTCTTTGTATAGTGGCACTTTAGTTTTCACATTTTCTTCTGTAGGCTGATGTACTGTGCATGTGTATGGGACTTGTGTTCTCATGCTTGCAAAGTACATCACTGCAGTACAGGAGAAGCAATGGAGAAAAGAGAATCAAGCTTTAAAATGGGGATTGTGCGAGGGACAGCACAGAAATGCATGGAAAATCAGGTATATTTCTTTAGTTTTGCAGAACATACCTTATTTTTCTCTTATTTTGCTGTTTTCCAGCATTTACCTATGGTACTTAAGCAGACAGACTTTTTCCTATTGGTGTATGCTCGATCTACAATGGGCACTATGTTTGGGCTGTCCAAGCAGCATGCTCGTTTTAATAGCAATGCAGCTATCATATGATGATGATTATGTCACAGTGCTTATAGTGCTATAAGCAGTTGTTTAAATTATAGCATACTACCTACTAATTCCAAGCTAAGTTAAATATCAGACACATATTGTAAATCTAAGTTTGTGATATCAGCTACTGTTGTAATTATACAGGGCAGCCCAAGACAACTTTATCTAACAAAAGTTGTTATAAGAAAAAAAAAAATTCCACAGTGGTTGTTGTGCTGTAAATGGGTAGTCAAGTGTAAAAACTTCAAAGACCCAGGAAAACTATAAACTAAGCAAAAAAAAAAAAAATGGCAGAGTAACACCAGAAAAATAATGCATAGTGCCACAAGTCATAGCGCTTCACTTATTCAAGTATCATTAATCCACCTGCTATTTCCATGTGAAAACACCTATTATACTCATGAGTTTGTGAAATCAAATGTCATAATAATTATACACAGCATCCCAAGACTAAAATATTTAATAAAATAAAATTGTTCCGCAGCAGTTGTACTGTAAACAGTCAAATTTAAACACTTCATTTAGATAGTAAAAATGTAAACTAAGTAAAAAATACAGAGTAACAAAAGCTGCACAGGCATTACCTCAGGCTGTAGTGCTGTAATCGCTTATTCAGGTAACACGCCTCCTGTTAAATGTATGCTACATTCAACGCTTATTCAGGTAACACGCCTTCTGTTAAATGTATGCTACATTCAGCACTTATTCAGGTAACACGCCTTCTGTTAAATGTATGCTACATTCAGTGATTGGTAGAAGTGTAAACTATGCAGAAGAAATACTTGCTGAGTGACACCAGAAAAATATGGAAACTACTACAGGTTATATTGCTGCAAACTGTATCAGCACACCATCTGCTAGTATTAGGCAGAAACACCTGTTACAGATATAAAGTTAAGAAATCAAATGATACAATAATTATGTACAGCAGCCCAAGACAAAGCTTTCAAAGCTTCTGGGCACCTTCCACATGCCCTAATTGCGGAGTGGCTTGAGGTGGGGCTTACAACAGGAGCAGTTAAGGCACCAAAAGCTTCATAGATCTTACTTCAAAAAGGAAGGGTACAGTCCTGAAAGATGCATGCTAGGATGGAAACTAACACAAGTAAACACACATGCATAATGTGTGTGTGTGTGTGTGTGTGTGTGTGTGTGTGTGTGTGTGTGTGTGTGTGTGTGTGTGTGTGTGTATGTAATATATAATATATATATATGTGTATAAATATTGTGTTTGCATATTGTGGCAAAACATTTAAAACAGAAACGGGGGTGAAGCGGGGGTGGAGTGTGGCCATGGCTACTGTAACAGTGTTCTATTTATTAGAACATACACTGCTATCTGTAACAGTTCAGCATCAGTAATATGAAAGCTGTTACCATTCCTGTCCTGGTGAATTACATAAAGACTCTTCCTTTTGAACTTTGCACTGTACAATGTTCAACATTAGATCACTGTTGCAGTAGCCTAAGCTGTAAGGGTAGATTACCAAAGATTACGATTATATGGGACCAAAGAATGAATTAAGAATCCAGAAGCCTCTGGACAAGAGTCCCAGCAAAGCTAGTTTTGGATCTGAAAAGGAATCCAGTTTATAATCCTTTATCTAAGTATGTACAGAGGACCAAGTTGCTAACTCTAGAATACTTCTAGAGTCCACCCCGTTCCATAAGGACAGAGAAGAAGCAAAAGCCCTGATAGTGAGCCCTGACCTTGCATAAAGGTGATTTATTATGGTTAGAATAACTTAAAGAAATACCATGGGACAACCATTTAGAAATTGTCTGACATCGTATGTCCTTTTTTCTAACTTTAGTTTATTATTTCATTTGGGTGCTGTGCATATAAACAGTTTTCTATGAGACATTCTTGCATAATTCATAGGTTGGTTCTAGGCTATCGGCCCTAGGGCCTATACAAGCCTAGCCATAACAATTCCTTGGATATTTCTTCCCACAATATTTACTTCCCTGGACCCCTGTCTAGCAGGGCGACTGACATGATCCCCGGGGTGAATTTCCTATCTCCCATCCAATCGTCAAGGTTCCTTTTGAAGATGGCCAAGGAGGCACACTGCTTGACAAGTATGGGCAGTCTATTCCAGAGTAAGGTATATTATAAATGTGACCATCTTGATATTCCACTTCCCCAGAGAGGACTTTGAAATTTATTATCAAAAATCTTGCATAAAAAATATCTGAGCCAACAGCTACAAAAAATATCAAATTTCTGTCCTGGTGCGTCTTATTCTTTTGCATATGGAATCTCAAGGATAAGTACTCTAATGTACGAGTCTTTTTATATAGCTCATTTACGTTTTTTTTTTTCTCACATCATTCCTCCGTTCATGCCAAATCTCTACATGTAGTCTTTTATTCTCACTAAGAGATTGAGGAATAGAGATTGCTACAAATCTGGGATATGCACAGGCAACTTGAATATGTTGGTAAAACAAAGGATATTCATAATACAGACACATCATTTCTTTCATGCAAGGGTTCATTGTTTATTTTTCTTTTTGTTTTTTTTTTTTAAGTAAGTGTCTAACTCACAGTATTGCTATTGTCTCATGTATGGCAAAAAGAACAAAAAATGTCACTTCAGTAGGTTACCTGCCATTCCTGCATTTTTCAAGAATGTCTGTAAACAGTAAATATTTAAGCAATAACCAACAAGTGGGTATATTGAGGATTTATCTACAGTTGGAGTGGTTTTGTCACGAGGGCAAAGCCTGAATGATTAAACAAAGAGAATCAAGAGTAAGTCCTCATATACACACAGAACCAAGAGTAAGTCCTCATATACACACACCCAGGAGTCACATTGCTGTTGTACAATGACATTATTTAAGAAAGAAATTACTTGCTTTTCTTAAATAATGTCTGTATAACATCGCTGTGGTGTCCTTGCACTTTTGTTCACGTAATGCACATGAGTTTGGGACTTGCATTCCCACGCTTGCACAGTACATCAGTGCTGTGGAAAACAAGCAATGGAGAAAAGAAGATCTCAGTTGCTTTTTTTTTTTAATTTTAAAATCTGGACAGTTTAGAGTTACAAGAGAGCTAGGGCAGAAGTACAAGGAAAATCAGGTACGCTTCTTTAGTTGTACAGAATGTGCCTGAATTTCCTTGTATTTGCTATGCTCTCCATATGTACCTCTCAACCTCTTAGCTCAAAAAATGTGGGCAAAGCCTTAAATAAAGGGGTGACAAACGTTCAAAAGGGGATTAATAATAAATGTTGCTCATATAAACAGAAAACTGTGAGAATAACAAGATTTGTGTTATCATGCATTGTCTGAAGGATACAAAGTCTGAACCTGAAATGCGTATCATTATTTAGTGACTTCATTCTGCAGTGATTTTTGGAAAACCACAAATTTTATAAGGAACAAACCAAAAATATGAGGCAAAAATCTGGCCAACTGAGACGTTTGCCTCTGTACCATATGCTAATAGAAGAAAGTCTGGCCACTCAGTGGTGCTTCAGGGATTGGACTTTTCTCTTGCTATATGCTCAGTTTACAATGGGCACGCTGGCTGAACTGACCAATCAACATGCATGTTTTTGAATAATAATAAGCCATCATTGTATAATTGACATTGTCGTACGGGAGCTATATCCATACTTTTACAAAACATTCCAAGTTTGACACTCATTCCAGGAACAGATCTGAAAAACTAGATGTCTGGTCTTACAAGGTATTTATTATAACTGATCACCACCCTGATCATTGTCAGGGGTGAGGTACATCTTGGATACTGTACATATATTATAGCATGGCAGAAATTTTTTCAAAGTACAGTTTTATGAAGTTACTCACCATAACAGGAGATCCTCAAGAGAAAAAAAATGTTGCTCTTTCAATTTTTGATTTGAGGAGTGAATATGACTTGGCTTCATTCTAGATTTGTAGAAGTGGGTTTATGCCCCCGGTTATTAAGAAGTACATCTTGAGATGAGCACATATACTGATGGAAGAATAGGACACGTCTTCTTCTGTTTCTTTTGGCTTTTTCCTGGTTAGGGGTTACCACTTTGGATCACCTGTCCGCTCATGATTGGCAGTGGAGTTTTACAGTGTCGAGTTGCCAGCCCGGTGCCCAACCTTCCACAGAAGGCACACACATGCACGCACTCATGCCTAGGGCCAATTTAGAATATCCAATCCACCTACAGCATGTCTTTGGGATGTGGGAGGAAACCGGAGCACCTGGAGGAAACCCACACGACCACAGGGAGGACATGCAGACTCTGCACAGAAGGCACCCCAGCCGAAGATCGAACCGGAGAACCTCTTGCTGTGAGGCGGCAACGCTAACCGCTGCACATGGAAGAATAGGACAATGACTGTGAATAATGGAAAGAAGATATTATTTTATTATCTGGCAATAGGAATCTCTTCATCAGTAGTCAGTGTTGTGAGTATGATACATTTGTACCCACTTTTTGTAACTGCAAGGTATTCTGCCTCCTTCCTCCGTCTGTTATTTTATTGTTCACTCCCACGTCATTCATTAGTTATATAATTATTAATATAAGTAGTATAAAATGCAGTTATATCTAACTTTTGTCCAATTTTGTTTAGGACTTAGTAATACGTAGAGTCATTTCATTTTTTGTTAAGTAATCCCAGTTCTCTGTTTTATTTTTTCAGTTGCAAGGGGAACAAGTTTGAAAATTTTCATTATGGTGTTTGCATGTTGTGCCTACAACTGCAAAAATCGGCAAGTTGCAGAGGTAAAAAACAAAGGAGTGACTTTTCATAGGTAAGAATATGGAGCATTTATTATCTTCCAGCTTGCTTTAAGAAATGTTCTTAGCGTGTTACATTGCTTTACTTATATTAGCAGTTCACTGCATTGTGTAGTGTGCATAAATACTCTACGTAATAGATCTTAACAAGTGCTGATACTTTCATATTTGCCTCATTTAATTTATATTGCAGGATTCCCAAAGATAAAAAAATTCGCAAACTGTGGGTTCAGGCATTACACCGTATTGATCCTTTGACAAAGAACCCTTGGCAACCAACAAAATATAGTTACATATGTTCTCAACATTTCAGAAGTGAAGACTTTGATAGAACGGGTCAGACTGTACGCTTGAGGCAAAATGTCGTTCCTTCTGTGTTCCAGTTTCCATCTCACCTACAGGTATGAACAAAAGTGTGTGAAATCATACAAACATGGCTGATAGGGACATCTTAACCTCTCAAGTCTGCCTGTTTGATGTGTACTAGATAAGTTGGACATATTGCATAACAACAAAACTTCATCATAAAAATTATCTTGCATCTGATCCATATCATCTCAGATTCAGTCACTTTCTTTTCATCTTACTGCCTCTTTAGGAAAGCTGTTTGTATCTTCATGTGAAAAAATAAATCCTTAAATCTTCTCTGAACCATCAGCATTTTTTCTTCATATTGTGGCTGATTGTTCTCATCTTTTTCTGTCTATGTTTTGTTGTTATACAGAATAACAGCTTGAACTTTGCATTTCTTTGAGGTGCTTCAACATTATCCTTTAGTGCCCTTTTGGCTCATGCTTCAAGATTCTGTATATTTCCCTACACACACACACACACACACACACACACACACACACACACACACACACACACACATGTGTGTATGTGCATTTTTTGATTTTAGTCCATCTTGCCCTTTTTTCTGTAGCTGGTCTTAATAAACTTTGACTTCTTATCTCACAGCACTCTGAAAAATTTCCCATTATCTTACTGGAAATGTGTCATCACATATATGTCACTCAACTAGTACTGGCAGTCTTTTCATCCACTCAACAAAGCATTTCCTTTCTAAGATGAACAGTGAAAAATTCCAGTGCTTCTGTAGACTTGACCCACCACAGCTACCCAAGAAACATTCTGAAGGCATATAATCAGAAATCAAAGTTGGATGAGGTCTTACTGGCTTAACTATAAATGCATGCACTTTTGTGAGAAACACTAATACTTTTTGAGGCTTTACCCATCTAAATTACTAGAGAAACATTCTAAAGCACATGTTCAGAAATCACAGGTGGGTTCATGCTAGCTTAATCATAAATGCATACAAACAGAAGTCACAGAAGGGTTTATACTAGCTTAACCATAAATGCATTCTTCATTGTAGTAAAACGTAGTCTGTCAGGGATTTAGATTTAAATTTGCTAGAATAATTAGAATACAATGAACTTCCTAACATAACAGTCAAAACATTTCTAAGGGTTATGACGTTAATATTAGCCCACACATTTCTTCCCAGTCTGTGAGACATCAGAGTAGAGGTCTATGTCTTACTTCCAGAAAACAAGTGACTGTATTGCAGTCTTCCATAAATATCAGACCCCTGTATAAACCATGTTATCTTCCTCTTGGAACAACACTCCCTGTGTGATACCTGGAAGCAAATTACTATATACGGAAGTATACATTATCTCAGTAATATCCTTTGTCATATTTTAAAACCTCTTTTGCAATTAAAGGTCAAGTTTAAGAAACGAAAAGCATTGCTCCTCTACTCCTTGCTTCCTGGAATATCAAGGCCACTCGTGCCGTGTAGCTTCTGAGTAATATTTCATGCTTGTGTTCACTTAAATGGATTTTTCGCAATGCTGCTATCCAAGTTATCAGTTTACTTAAGTATCCCATACTGTTAGTTCTTTTAATTGGACTGTTTAGCATGTTATTATTCCAGAGTCTATATCACAAAACCGACCATTTAGGCTGTTGAACACCTAAATTTCGACACCTAAACAGCGAAAGCTGAAAACCACAAACGGCCACTTCTGCGAATTTTTTTCACAGGGGAAAAAAATTTGTTGCCCGTTCTCAGGAATTTGCCCTTTTCCCCAATGTAGAGCGATCTCTGAGTTGGTATATTTAGTTGGGGGGGGGGCGCGAATCCCCCCACTTGATTAGGGTTTGAAAGTTTGTTTTCCTGTCCACTGGCCAAGCAGATTTTTTCCTTGCGAAAAAATTTGCGGAATTGGATGTTAGCGGTTTTCAGCTTTTGCTGTTTAGGTGTCGACATTTAGGTGTTCGACAATCTAAACGTTTGATTTTATACTATAGACCCATTATTCCATGTAGCAGTATTCATCCCACATTCATCCCACATTTTGTAAAAAAACATTCACCGTATCCTACCCCTCGTAAGCTTAACCTTGCCTACAAAACAAGAAACAATTCTTAAATACAAATATTTACAGACTGACTTTGCAGCAATCTTGGACCTATCAGAAATTAAAGGCAACAACACTAATCAGATTAAAACACTTCTTTTGAAGCTTGTAATGTATGATCTCCTCAAAGCTATGTTTACCCATCTAAGGAGTTGTACCTATACAGTCATCCTTTAATAATTTGGGACTGCTAGGTTACACTGTAATCCTCCATTGGAGGTATTTCTCTCTTCTTATGCCCACCTCTGTTTTGCTTCTGTCACTTGATAACATTTGTACTTCACTGTTATCTCCTCAGGCTAAGTATTTTTATTTATTTTTTTATTTATTTATTTAACATTTGTTGACCGGGAAAGTCCGACTAGGTTCCACAGATCCTGTTTTCAGCAGAGGCCCGGGGAGAAATTCTCCAGAATTTGGCTGAGATAGATACAGAACGTTCCATTATCACATGAGAATACATTTCTTTATTAATCAAAGTACATAAATCTCTTCAAATTGTTACATCCATTGAAAGCACTCCATGTTTACCAAATGCTTAAAAAATGGACTGTGTAAAAGAAAACTCGAGTGTTAACACCATCAGCAATTCTGGATCAGAATTTAATTCAGCATAACATTTGCTATCTCATATAAACAATAATGCTTCTTAGGAGAGACACCAGTTGGCACACAACAGAGCATCTACTATGCCAGACCCCCCCCCCACAACAACTTATAGGTTTTAACTAGGCCCATCTGTATAAACAGCAGTATCTCCATGTAAAAATCAAAGTAGTAGGAAAAAAACATCTATTGCCATTGCTTATGTTCTCCCTGTACTGATCCTCAGCTGCATATACTGACTGTGTTATTTTGCATTAATACTGGCTTCTGATACATTTTACATATATAATCCTACATATATCAAATTAAGGGTCCAATATAATCTTAAATCAGCTAGGGATTCTGGTATGGTGTAAGTGGAACAGGCAGCAGGGAGAAGGTGCTCAGACTGTCAGACTGTAAAGTAATTGAAATTAAAGTAATTTTTGGCAAATGAGTCATAGAAATAACATTGCCCAGAAAATGAGGATAGGTTAAATACACTAGACATGTCTGTGTTTCTAAGAAAATCAAAGGGGAAGCAAAACAGAAAGGGAAAACATACCCCCCCCCAGACCAGGAAGAGAATAGGAGGGGAATGGAGAATGTCTGTAGTGAGTCAAAGTTGAGAAGAGCTAGAGTTTACTTGTTCAAGATTTGTAAAGAAAATGTAACTTCACATGTCTCTTCCCTCCATCTGTCCCTCAAGATATACCTGATACTGGCTCATCCCCAGCTATCACATAAGAACAAGTCCTAAAATTGCAAAGAAAAGCTGAAAATACTGCATCATAGGGTCCTGACAATATCCCTGGATGCATCTTAGGTAGCATGAAGCATGATTTAGCTGCACTCCTAACAACACTGTGTTAATCTCAGCTTCCATACAGGTTTTGTACCAAGCGAATGGAGAACAGCTGCATTCATTTCCATACATAATGGAAGACCTTCCACAGACCCAGGCAGTTACAAACTCAATACGTCTGACCAGCTTCACATGCAAAGCCATGGAAAGACTTATCATAGGTTAATAGATTCAAAGGTCGGTACTAGGCTATCGACCCTAGGGCCTATACAAGCCTAGCCATAACAATTCCCTGAGTATTTCTTTCCACAATATTTACTTCCCTGGACCCCTGTCTAGCAGGGCAACTGACGTGATCCCCAGAGTAAATTTCCTATTTCCCATCCAGTCATCAAGGTTCCTTTTGAAGAGGGCCAAGGAGGCGCTCTGCTTGACATGTATGGGCAGTCTATTCTAGAGTATGGGGAGTCTCTGGGTCAGGAACCTATCCCTCCAGCATGTTTTGTTCATTGTGATGACAAGGCTTAGGTCCCTGGAGCATGTGGCTCTAATGGATTGGGATTTTAAGTGTAGCATGTCCAGCAGCTCTGGGTTTGACATGGCCTTGTATGTTAAGCAGAGATCACCTCTGAGTAGACGATATGCAACAGAGTATAGCTGGAGTTTTTTTAGTCGGTCAGCATAGGGCCTCTTGTTTTACGCCTGTGATTCTTTTAGTGAGGTGTTTCTGCGGCCTTTCCTGTTGTTGCAGATGTCTTGTGAGGTACATACCAAATGGGGCATTGTACTCTATGATGGGTCTAAATGAGGGATGTGTACAGTGGGACAATGACCTCCTTTTTTCTGGATGAAAAGCCCTTCGTGATGAGGTGTGCCACATAGAAGGATTTCTTGATTGTTGTGACAATGTCATTATCGAAGGTGAGATCACTGTCCACCTGTGTTCCTAAGTCTCTTATCACACTTTCAGTGTTTAGTGTACTGCCACCTGTGTGGTAATTCATGGGTACATGTTTTTTTCCCAAAGAGGATAACTATACACATCTTGGCATTGAGCTTGAGTCCATGGCTCTGGCACCAATCATCTGTTTCTGTAAGGCCCTTTTGTAGAATATCCACATAATTTGGGGATTCAATAATGGCTCTCAGTTTGGCTAACAATGTTCGCAGATGACTGCAGAGTCCCTTAGTGTTGGCCTGTACTTCAGAGAAGTAGATGCCAAACAACAGCTGCCCAGGACTGAACCCTGAGGTACTCCACTTGTCACTCGTCTGGAGCTGGATTTGGAGTCAGCTACTTTTACAGTGTGGGTTCTGTCAGTAAGCCAATTGCTGACCCATCGAGTGATGTAGGGATTTATGTCCAGCTTAGTAAGTTTAATGATTCCAGAGTGGGGGATGGTGTCGAAGGCCTTGGTGAGATCCATGTAGGCTGTGTGGACCGCCTTACCCTCGTCCACAGCTCTGGAGACTGATTCAAAGTAGCCAGTCAGGTTCAGGAGACAAGACTGGCCCTTCACAAACCCAAATTGGGTGGGGTCCAGTGTTTGAAGGTTGCCAATGTCTTTGTTTATAAGTCCCATGATAATATGTTCCATGGCCTTGCAGATCCGGCTCGTCAGACTGATGGGATGGTAGTTCCCAGGATCCAAGGTGGATCCCCCCTTGTGGAGTGGGATAACTGTAGCTGTGTGCCACTCAGTGGGCACGAAGCATGGGGTGAGGCTATGATTAAACATGACACTTAGGTGAGGTGCCAGTTCATTTTGTAGTTCATGAAGTACACAGCCCAGGATGTCGTCTGGTCCCATGGATGCTGTATTCTGTTCTGAGTCAAGCAGAAATAAGAACTGATTAATTAAGGACTCATTCATAAGACAGAAGAGGTCACTTAAGGTTAATCACTTGTTAACAGAGGGGGTGGGGCTAGGAACTAAAATTTCTATTTAAGGAGTAAACTAAAACATTTCAGAGCTTTACCAGAAAGGCTCATCCAGACTCTGCTACACTTTGCTGTGAAGGAAAGGTTAGTTTGCTGTTATTTTTTGTATTTCTGTATTGCCTTTCTATATTTTGAATACTGTAGTTTGTTTTCTTTATCTTGTGTTTTGCTTGCATTCTGTTTTAAACAGCATATTAAAACTTCAAAAGAGACCACAGCTCTCTCTGTTCTGAGTCAAGCAGAATTTTTCCTCCCTCCCACCCATTTAAGTTGTCTTGTTAAATACCACTGTCTTTCTAGTTGCCCGCCTCTTATGTTAATCTGACCATATATCTCATTTCTCTCTACTTTCACTGGCTTATGTGAGTAATCACAAAACCATCACTTTTGAAATCCCACCCCTTCAATTATTTAAATTTATTGGCCATCCTACAGTATTTCATAGTACCAAAATACAAAAGTAACCACCCCTTTCAGTCCATCTTGCTGTTTTAAAAATAGTAACTCTCCACTAAACCTTAACTTTTTAAACAGGTAAAACTCAAGTTACCTACTTTCATATCTAACTTCTCTAGTGCACACTGCAGAGTGCATTCTTTTCAATCTTACCTTTAAGCATCCCTGTTACTAGCACTTTCTCTAATACCTAAAAGATCATCTCTACTTGACTCCAAGTAGACTTTTCTCTATCTGTTAAACCTAGCACTTGCTCCTACAGTACTTATTACCTTGATACGGCACTCTTATAGATAGCACCCCAAAAGGCAAAACCCCATTTCTCGGTCACCCACATCCCCGGAATCTCTTTAAAGTTTTTTGTCTAGTCCTTCTAGCATGTCGAGGATCAGTTGCTAGTGTCCTCTCCTGCTCAGCTGGTGAACCTGGGAATATTGAGGCAATGTTACAATTGCCTCATGTACACAGACAACCCTCTCCTCCTCCCACAAAACACAAATACATGCGAGAGATGCAACTATACGGCCAAACTGGAGGCTGAGCTCTCTCAACATAGGACTGGCAAGACCAGTCAGGAGGAGAAGGTTACCACACACACTATAGACCCAGTCTCACATAGTACCATCACAACCTCAAATCATACACATAAACACACAAAGACATACTCGGGCTCTGATCAAAAATCTACCAAAACAGCAGAGGCCACCAAAGCAGACACCCAAACAACCACCACCTCAGAACACAACACCTGCAACACATAGACCTCACAGTCAGAGTGTCAAACAGTCACAGCCCTTAAGGCCAAACACAATGCCAGACACACTAGTCATTGGTGACTCCATAGTCAGACACACTGACGTCCCGCCACCAGACTGAGTAAGGAGAAGGTCACAGTAAGCTGCCTGTCGGGTGCTAGAATCCGCCACATAACGCAAGCACTCAGGTCTCTCAACAGCAGGTACAAATACGACTCAGTCATTGTCCACGCTGGTGTAAACGACCTGAGACGCACCTCCTTGGACTACATGAAAAGAGACATTGAGGAGCTCTCTGATTATGTAGCCCAGGCAGGTATGACCCTGACCTTGAGCAGTATCCTACCTTCACCAAGAATGATGCCACAATACAGAGATAAGATGATCAGCTTTAACAATTGGCTTAAACTCTGGTGTCATTCAAAGGGGATCCAATGTCTGTCTGCCTGGGATGACATGCTGGACAAGCCACGCTGCTTCAAGGACGGCTTGCACCTGTCACCCTGGGATTCCGGATATTGGCAAAGGCTCTTGCCACCCCATAGTGCCTTTTTAGGCAAGGCTGAAATTCTAAACCTACCACCCTAGAACACAAAAAGGAAAAAAACTAAGGGTAATGCTGCTCAATGCCAGAAGTCTAAATCTCAAAATGCACGCACTCGAGGCCCTTCTCAGTATGGAGAACATCGATGTCTGTGCAGTGACAGAAACCTGGTTCAAGGCTCCTGAGAGCACCCCAGCACTATCGGGTTTTACCTCTTATCATGCTCCGCCCCAAAATCCGGACAATACCAAGAAAGGAGGGTATCCATATTCATCAAAGACACCCACACCTCAAGACTGGTGGCAACGCACGATGCATCGGAGACCATCCAGGTGCAATTAACCATAGGCAAGACTGCTCTGCAAATTGTAGCATGTTACAGGCCACCCTCACAAACTCAGGAACCTCACATGGCCTTCCTGAAAACACTAGAGGATAAATGTATCACCAAACACCATCATACTAGGTGACTTCAATTACCCTAATATAGACTGGGAACACTACTCAAGCCCAAACACCTAGCCCAAAAGTTCCTGGAATTCATAAACTCAAATGCCATGGAACAACTAGTCACCATCCCCACAAGAGGAGAAAACATACTTGATCTCATCATCACGAACATGGGAGCACAATGTTCAACACCGAAGTATACCCCTCACTGGTGAGATCAGATCACAAACTAATCTCGCTGGAGGTCCTCATCCCACCCCCACCTGAAATAAAAAGACCACAGTAAAGAACTTCTCGAAAGCCGACTTCACACTTCTAAAGACTAGTGTGGTCTCCTTTAAGGCCCCGAGCCGGCGGAAAACAGTACTCAAGCCGCTGAATCACTTACAAATGCCTTCTACCAGCACCTGCAGGACTGCATGGATAAGGCAATCCCAAGCAAAACAAAGACTCTTTGTACCAAAGGCAAGCGTCCAGTCTGGTGGACCCCAGCCATAAACAAACTCTACAACAAAAGGAGGAAGCTACTACAAGATAGAGCAAAATCCTTAAAAGGTAAGACACCCTTGATCACTATAAGTAAAAACTAAGAGCTCTCATAAAATCATCCAAAGCAAATTTTGAGAGAAAAATAGCTAAAGACTCAAAAGACAATCATAAGGCCTTCTTTAGCTATGTTAGAAACCTGGGAGGAACCTCCCAGATATGCTCAGAACTAGTTCAAAATGATGTGAAGATTACTGATCCTACAGACATTGCCAACATACTGGCTGACAGGTTCAGTGCAAACTCCCCCCCCTCCCCCCCAAAAGGAGAGATACCTATACCAAGCGATTGCAGCCCCAAACATCTCCAACGCCCAAGTGAGAACTGCTCTCTCCAAAGCAAAAAACACAGCATCCATGGGACCTGATGGTGTCCCCGGCTGTGTGCTCCACAAACTCAACGAGGAATTAAACCCACAGCTAGGACAGCTGTTTAATCATAGTCTTACCTCTGGATACGCACCCAGGAGTGGCGCACTGCAACTGTGGTCCCACTTCACAAAGGCAGTGCCTCCACCGACCCTGGAAATTACCGCCCATTAGCTTGACAAGCCTTATCTGCAAAGCCATGGAGAGGATCATAATGGACCTCATAAATAAAGACATAGGGAATTTGCAGACTTTGGATCCATCCCAGTTTGGCTTTGTCAAAGGCAGATCATGCCTTCTAAACTTGGTTGACTTTTTTCAAACAGTCACCAAAGCCATTGATGAGGGAAAGGCAGTCCATACAGCCTACCTCGATCTGGCGAAGGCCTTCGATACAATACCCCACTCGGGTATCATTGAAAAACTCATCAGCTTAAATGTTAACCCATACATCACAAGATGGGTTGCAAACTGGCTGAGTGACAGAACCCACAGGGTCAGAGTCACTGGCGCCATGTCAGACTCAAAGCCTGTCACAAGTGGTGTACCACAGGGCTCAGTCCTGGGCCCACTCTTGTTTGGCATCTACTTTTCCGAAGTACAAGCAAACACAGGAGGGTTATGGCTGACAAAGTTTGCAGATGACTGCAAACTGGGCCATAGTAGAAAACACATCTGACACAGATATCCTTCAGAAGGGTCTCACAGAAATGGATAACTGGTGCCAGAGCCATGGCCTAAAGTTAAATGCCAAAATGCATAGTCATACCCTTCGGGAAAAACAAGGTTACCCCTAGCTACCAAATAGGTGGCAATCCACTGAGCATAGAAGAAGTTATCAGGGACCTGGGGACCCAGGTTGATAGTAGTCTGTCATTCGACACCCATGTAGCTAAAGTAGTTAGGAAGACCTTCTACATTGCCCACCTTATCATGAAGGGATTCTCATCTAGATCAAGGGAGGTCATAGTCTCCTATACTCATCACTCATCAGACCAATGATTGAGTACAATGCCCCATTCGGAATGTATCTGACCCGACACTTGCAGCAGCTGGAGAGGCCACAAAAGTTCCTCACCAAAAGGATAAAGGGTCTCAAACTTCTGTCCTATGCTGCCCGACTGAAAGAACTCCAGCTCTATTCAGTCGCTTACCGCTTGCTCAGAGGTGACCTTTGCCTAACATACAAGGCCATGTCAAACCCAGATTTGATGAATATGCTTCACCTCAAAAAATCTAGATCCGTCAGAGCCACAAGGGCAGGAGACTTAAACCTCGACATGGCTATTAATAGGACGCGCTGGAGGGATAGATTCATCACCCAAAGACTCCCTGTGCTGTGGAATAAAATCCCGGTATATGTGAGGCAGAGCACCTCGCTGGCCTTGTTCAAGAGAAATCTTGACCAATGGATGGGAGATCGCAGATATACCCCAGGGATTACCTCAGTGTCACTGCTCAACAGAGGCACAGCAAAATAATGGGTATAGTTCCCCATACTAAAGGGGTGGCGTAAGCCACAAAACTATGGGCTAGGCTTGTAAATGCCCTCAGGCAGATAGCCTAGTATGAACCTATGAACCTATGAACCTATTCTTAGCTTTGGAGAGTATGGTTGTTACCTGTGTGGCTTTGATTACTGGAATTTGGCAATCTTTCAGTATTGAGATGGGCCCTTTAGGGGGGTGAGAGGGAGGTGAAGTTGGCACTGAATCGATCTGCCAGGATATTAGCAATGTCCTTGGGATCAGTATATTTAATGCCATTCTGTTGTAGCTCAGAGCAGATCTGAGCATCATGGAACTTCTCAATCAGGACTTAGGGAACCTTCAGACATTGGGGCCATCTCAGTGTAGAGTCATCAAGGGCAGGTCATGTTTCTTAAAACAACGTAGGTTGGACATTAATAAAACTGGTAGTTTTATTTATTCTCATTTTAATTAATTAACTTTTATGGTTACAGGTTTATCAAATGGTTTAGTTGGCCATTACTACTGTTTTTATTAAGTTAAGTTAAATGAAGGTACTTTAATTGCTTAATTAAACATGTGATTTTGTGGTATTTAAATGATTGTTTTGGCACCTGTATTTTATTCTGATGAAGTTTTGTACGAAAGCGGATAATAAATAGGTATACGCTATTGCTGTGTTTCACTGTCGCCTCTTACTTGCTTTACCTGGATTTTTTGTTTATTTGGTACTTTTGTCTGTTTTGGTACAGTGGGACAATGACCTCCTTTTTTCTGGATGAAAAGCCCTTAGTGATGAGGTGTGCCACATAGAAGGATTTCTTGACTGTTGTGGCGATGTGTTTATCGAAGGTGAGACCACTGTCCACCTGTGTTCCTAAGTCTCTTATCACACTTTCAGTGTTTAGTGTACTGCCACCTGTGTGGTAATTCATGGGTACATGTTTTTTTCCCAAAGAGGATAACTATACACATCTTGGCATTGAGATTGAGTCCATGGCTCTGGCACCAAGCATCTGTTTCTGTAAGGCCCTTTTGTAGAATATCCACATAATTTGGGGATTCAGTAATGGCTCCCAGTTTGCAGTCATCTGCAAACATTGTTAGCCAGAGTCCCTTAGTGTTGGCCTGTACTTCAGAGAAGTAGATGCAAAACAAGAGCGGTCCCAGGACTGAACCCTGAGGTACTCCACTTGTCACTCATCTGGAGCTGGATTTGGAGCCTGGTACTTTTACAGTGTGGGTTCTGTCAGCAAGCCAATTGCTGACCCATCGAGTGACGTAGGGATTTATGCCCAGCTTAGTAAATTTAATGATTCCAGAGTGGGGGATGGTGTCGAAGGCCTTGGCGAGATCCAGGTAGGCTGTGTGGACCGCCTTACCCTTGTCCACAGCTCTGGAGACTGATTTGAAGAAGCCAGTCAGGTTCAGAAGACAAGATTGGCCCTTCACAAACCCAAACTGGGTGGGGTCCAGTGTTTGAAGGTTGCCAATATCTTTGTTTATAAGTTCCATGATAATACGTTCCATGGCCGTGCAGATCTGGCTCGTCAGACTGATGGGATGGTAGTTCCCGGGATCCAAGGTGGATCCCCCTTGTAGAATGGGATAACTGTAGCTGTGTGCCACTCAGTGGGCATGAAGCCTAGGGTGAGGCTATGATTAAACATGACACTTAGGTGAGGTGCCAGTTCATTTTGTGCCAGTTCATTTTGTAGTTCATGTAGTACACAGCCCAGAATGTCGTTTGGTCCCATGGATGCTGTCTTCTTAGCTTTGGAGAGTGTGGTTTTTACCTGTGTGGCTTTGATTACCGGAATTTGGCAATCTTTCAGTATTGAGATGGGCCCTTTAGGGGGTGAGAGGGGGGTGAAGTTGGCACTGAATCGATCTGCCAGGATATTAGCAATGTCCTTGGGATCAATATATTTAATACCATTCTGTTGTAGCTCAGAGCAGATCTGAGCATCATGGAACTTCTCAGTCAGGACTTAGGGAACCTCCAAACATTGGGGCCATCTCAGTGTAGAGTCATCAAGGGCAGATCATGCTTACTCAACATGATGGATCTTATTTGAAAAAGGTCACCAAAGCAATGGATGAAGAAAATATGTTATACACTGCAAACCTCAACCTGACTAAAGCTTTTGACACAATTCCCCATTCAGGAATAGTAGAAGAGCTAAACTATGACTAAACCCCTATCTTACCTGCTGGATTGCAGCTGGCTCATGGATTGGATGGAGTAAATCAAAGCAGAGGAAGTCACCTCCACAAAGGGACTAGTTTTGTTCTGGGACCTCTAATTTTGGCTTCTACTTTTTCTGAAATAAAAGCCAAAGGACTCTGTCTGAATAAGCTTGCAGATGACTGCAAGCTAGAAGCAGTCATTGAATCCCCTAATGACTTAGCCCATCTTGTAGAAAGGTTTGTCCCAAATAAATAACTGGTGCCAAAATAGTGGATTAAAACTAAATGCCAAAAAATGCATTATTATAACTTTTGGGAAATCTTCTACCCGAGAACTACTGCATTGACAATATACCCTTAAGAGATGATCCAGTCATTTCAGATTTGAGAACTTACGTGGACAGCGACTAACTTTTGACCAGCATGTGTTTATTGCTGTAAGAAAGTCCTTCAGAAATTGTGTCTATCTCTAGGGACGTCATTGTCCTCCTTACTTAGCCCTTATCAGGCCAGTCATTGAATATAATGCCCCTTTGGCATGCATCTGTCCAAACACATGCAACAACAGGAACTCCCAGAGAGATACCTTACTTAAAGTTACAAGACCTAAACAACGGGGCCTACATGAACCAACTCAAAGCCCTATCACTATACTCTGTATCCTACAGACTTCTAAGAGATGACCTTAAAATGGCCCACAAGGGCTGCTAGCCTAGTACTTACCTATGACCCTATAAGTGCAGAAGTTGATCTCATGGATAGGTACATACATGAAGGAAAATTGATAAGCAACGAAAGGAAATGATAGAAGTCATCAATAAGTACTAATACTGAGTAATAAGTATCATCCAGAATTTGATGCCAGAATATGAAGTCTTGAAAGCGTGGATTTCAGCAACAGAAGTTCAGATGCAGCTTATGGATGCAATGTTAGTACAGAAAGAAGCTTGAGAAGAAAGAGTTTATATACAAGTGGAGGGCTGGTAGAGATTCAAGGAAGAGTGTTTATCTTTTTATCAAGAAGTAACTAACGGGTGGACAAAGATAAAGGATGAAGATATAATATTGGAAATAGCTCACAAATCAGCATGATTACCACAAAAATGAAGCAGTAGACCCCTGTAACAGATTACCCTTCTGCAGTGGGTGGAGGTTTTGTCTCAACTGCTGACACCTAGCAACAGACTCCTCTGGAGTGAGTGTAGAGTTTTTGTGGACATGGAGTACTCAGTGGCAACCAACAAGTGAAGAGCAGCACCTTACCCAGTGCAAGGGCAATGTACGGCTACGGGGATGAAATTTAAATAGTTTCCTGTAAAACTGAGGATACTGCTGCCAGGGGGAGACGGGCCTTTTGTTAACCCAGAGGATGACCTTTAGAAACTGAATTCCAGAGAAGAGAGAGAGATCAAAAACAAAGACCAGAGCAGAATTACAAGGACAGAGATGAGCAGTAAATCTTGGCATTAGGAAGGCTGAAAGATGTATATTCATTATTCGAGATATGCAATTTTAAAAGTCTGAGTGCAGACTGAAGTACTTCAGAATGACGTCAGAGTGAAGTGCATTAATAGTGTGGGGAGCAATGCCAAATAATGAGGTAGGCAAACTGTTCGGATAAGGAGGGGAAAGAGGGAGCACTAATATATGGGTGTGTTAGAGTACGGTGAAAAGAGTAAAATGTTAAGAGGCAAATGAAGAGAAGCAGGGTATGAATCATGCATGTTTCTAACAATGGGAGGTACCTAAAGAATAATATGAGTAACTATGTAATTTGAAACAAGGCAGACTTTTTAAAATTGTATTGTCAATGTGAGATGGCTGTATTTTATGAAAATTTGAATAGATAAGATTTGTCAGGGGAATATAAGACTGATGTATGGAACATTGCTTCACTTCTGAACTATAATTACCATAAAGTTGACAGCTTCACAGTTAGTGTCCCACTGTGGGGGAAGCTTACAGGTAGAGCTATTGTCAAACAACATAAAATTGGGTAAAACCTCTATAGGTCATAGTCACAATGTAATCAGATTGTAATATAAATTAACAAAATAGGGAGGAAAATAAGATTTGAGTTTGAAAGAAGAGAAAATATCAGTTGAACAGGGATTTTGATCCCCTTCCAGAATGTAAGTAATGAATGTGCCCACTTCGTGATGTCAGAGAAGTAAAATAGAATTTAAAAAAAAATGCTGATTTTGGTATCAGATATTGGACTGTTCAATCAAAGCATGGAGTTGATTGAACATTCACACAAGGAAAACAATGCTTGGATTCTGTGGCTAAAGAATTTTTTACTTTATGCAAAGGGATGTATTTTTCTTAATAAAAATGTAAGACACAGTAATGATAACACTGATTATGGTGTGAAAAGGGGTACAAAGCTCTAATTGGTCCCAGACTGTGGCACCTCAAAAACTCATATAATTGATTATTTGACAATAAGAACTTATTTTAAGTAGTGTGGGTGACTGGGGATATAGGCAAATCTAGACAGAGAAAAAATAAAATGCATGAAGAAATGGAAGATACAGAAAAAAATAAAGATAGTGAAAAGATGTGAAGCAGAATTGTTCAGCTGTGCTGACTGGCAAGGTCACCTCCTATGGCATCTCAAGCACATTATTTCCCAAACTCAGGATGGGTTAGCTCAGCTAACATGAGCATTCAGTCCCACCTACACTTGCTCTGCTATGTCAGCTGTCATGTGGGTCTTTGTTAAGGCTTCATCCCTCTGCACAACAGAGCCAGGAATTTTGCCAGTAGTATTTAGAAGACAATCGGACAGAAAAAAACAGCCTGATTTTATGCAGTCTTTCTTTGTTGATCTTAACAGTTATAGCTGATTAGTGCAAATAGCTTCCACCCATCTCGATTTGCTTCTTCACTCTTCTGTATTCTTTCCAATATTTTCACTCAAGCGGTAAACTCCTTGTTTCCTTATCAAGGCTACCACATCCATTTTAGCAGTAGGAGGAGTCTGCCATGCATTGTTTGACCTGTGAGCTAAGCAGATACAGTACATAAAAGTGAAACACTGCTGGAGTGCAAATGCATGTTGAAATAGATGTAAAACAAACACAGAAATTATCGTGGAAACCCAATTACAAAAGGCAACAAGTATACCACTGACCAAACCAAAGTCAGAAAAATGATAGGGTAACGGAAGAACTACTGCTTACACGTGTACTTTCCAGTTCTGGGGAAGTGTCACCAAAATGATTACTCTGATGACCATTTTAAGTGCGGCAAATATATTATCGGCTGACTCAAAAATGATGAAGGAATCATTACTGCTTGCATATATGTGTCACCAAATGTTTATCCGTGTGAATGTTTTTGAGGTTATGTTATTTGGAAACAGCATATGTGCTTTAAAGTGCTGTGATACTGACTGCTTGTGCTTTACAACACTCCTGAGCTTTTGGTAATACCTTATTGTACATATACATACATATATGTGTGTATGCAAATGCATGTGTATGCATACATAATAAATTCACATGCATTTTTATACATATATGAGTAATTACATATATCTATATATATATATGTGTGTGTGTGTATGTATGTGTATATATATATATATATATATATATATATATATATATATATATATATACACACACACACACACACACACACACACACACACACACACACCGCTTTTGAATCTTGAAATACTGAAATGTCGAATTTCAGTATTTTGAGATCAGAATGTTGAAAGTGCAGCTGTTCAAAACTGTACTTTAATTAATCTAAGTTTCCCAAATCTGTGGTAGGTGTGGGGCGCTGTGTACTTTATTGTTTGCTGTCTCTTTAAGGGGCAATGCTGTCTCTGATTTCTACACGGTGGTTGATGTCTGGCTATGCATGGAGATTAAGGTAGGTGTTTAGTTTTTTAGGGTTTTGGGTAGAAATATGTTAGTTTTTATTTTTGGGGGAGTTTTAGGTATAGGTTGGGGTAGGTGAGTGTGTGTGTGTGTGTGTGTGTGTGTGTGTGTGTTAGTGTTGAAATTGGTGATTTTGTGCATGTGTAGTGCATGTGTGTGTTAGTGAGTGTAGGTATAACAGTGTGTAATTGCAGTGTAGGGCATGTAAAAGTAGATTTGTTTTTTTTTTTTTTCAAATTAATGCGACCTCGGATTTGGTATATATATATATATATATATATATATATATATGTAGTGGGGGTGTGGGGAATGTAAGGGGGCTTGCCCCCCTGCAAAAATGTATTCTCGTGTTATTTGCTTTTAATTTATTAGTGTGTTTGTTTTTATTTTGGTGGAAGGTTGTGTTTTTATTTGTGTTTTGTGTTTTATGGTGTTTTGTTGTATGTTTTCATGTTTGTGCACTTTCAAACTTCTGGTCTCGAAGTACTAAAATTCAATATTTTAGTATTTCAAGATTCAGAAGTAGATCCATATATATATATATATATATATATATATATATATATATATATATATATATATAAAATATGTATGTATGTATATATGGGTCTACTTTGCTTCGTTGAATCTCAACAGGGGAACTAGAAGGCTGAATGCTGTAATTAAAACAAAAGGTGCTTCAACAAAGTATTAATTTAAGGGTGTGCACACTTATGCAATCAGCTTATTGAATGTTTTTTTATATTTTATAGTTTTTCCACTAACAGATTTGTTTGTTTTTTCAATTGAATTGTACAGGTTATGTCGCATTAAAGGTGGCAAAGACTTTGAAATGATTTATTGTGGTCTCATTTTTTTATATAAAAAAAACTGGCATTTTAATGGGTGTGTACATCTTTTATATCAACTGTAGATATATACATACACACACACACACACACACACACACACACACACACACACACACACACACACACACACACACACACACACATACACACACACACACACACACACACACACACACACACACACACACACACACACACACACACACACACACACCTATATATATAATATCCATCTTGCTGTCTCTTTCTCTAAAGTTCAACCCCACCATCTGTTACTTCTACTTCTCTAAACCTAACTCACTTCCAGTAACACTACTACCAGATGGGGACATCCACCAAAATCCTAGTCCATCCTCTTCCCTTTAACTCTTCCACGTCCACCTCACCCACTAGCCCCCCCCCCCCCCGGCAGCTAAATACCTATCTATCTACTCCATAAATCTACAAAGTCTCCCAAACAAAATCACAAAGCTGCACGCTTGGGTAGCCTACCACTCCACCCCACTTCTCTTAACTCTCTCAGAAACCTGGCTCAAACCTCATATCATAAACTCAGAAATTCTACCCCTCAGCTATAACATCTTTCACCAAGACAGACTTTCAAAAAAGGGGAGGCGTTGCTGTTATGTACTCAGAAGCTCTTAACCTCTCCCCCATCCCCCTACACATCCCTGACTTCTTCTCCCATACAGAACTCATTGTCACCTTAACCCACCCAAGAAATTTGCAATAGCATCTGTCTACATACCGCCTGGTAACAATATTCCAATTCTCAAATCGATTTTATCCTGGATCTCCCAGTATCTACCCTACAAAACAATCATACTAGGTGCCATCAATATTGATTGGAAATAAACTTTCCCCCCACTCCCCTAGCCTTAGTTTAAACCTTTTTGGTTTCAGTCAAGTTAAGTAATCTCTACTCCCAAACTTACTATGCAAGGCAATAAAAACTTCTACCAAGAATCTCAGTCTATTCATACTTCAAACCCTAAACAAATTCTGGTGTACCATGAACAATATTCTCCATCCAGGGAAACCATCTACCCCCCAGCCTCTTCCCCAGTAAATCACCTCTTGAAATCACCACCCTACTAAACAACTACTTCATAGACTCTATCTGCAAACTAACTCCCCCGACAACAACTATTCGGAACCCCTCATCCCCTGCACCACCTGCCCCAACTAATCCTTCTCCCTGAAACTTGTTTCCACTGCCTATATAAAATCCCTTTTGCAAAACCTCAAACCTTGCTCTCCTTCCTACAATAACCCACCCCACCACCAAATTTTGAAACCTGCAGCTAATACAGTTGCATATCCCATCTCAATCCTCAACTGTTCTATTAAAGAATCTGCAGTCACTGAAATTTGGAAATTCTTTTATACAATTCCACTTCACAAAAGGAGGGAACTCCACCAGCCATTCCAGTTTCAGACCTATAACCATCCTCTCCCCTCTCTCAAAAATGACCTAAGTTTGATTAGTGTCTCGGATGTCTGAGGTGGAATCATAGGAGGATGGACATGCCAGTCCTGGAAGAGGAGGGGAGTGTGCATTAAAACACACACTTCACTGTGCAATTTAAGTGGAGGCTGAGGGCATGCAGGAGAGAACATTGTCGTAGAGAGGTGGGTCAGTGGCTGAGTAGCTATGGTGGTGAAACGATATTCAGGCATACTGCATTGCATGTCCATCTCATAATGTTATGGGTGTAACCAAGGGGTGATAAATTTAGGGCATTAAAAGAAAGACCCCACTCTTCTGCAGTAGTGTGATACTGTGTCAGGGTTATTGGTTTCTTCCCCAGCCCTGGATATAGGTTTGGATTAGCTCAGGGAGGCTACAATGGGTCCATTAGAACCAGTAAACGAGGAGAGGACCTGGAAGTGAACTGATGCAGCAATGGGGAGCTGCAAACACCCCCAGGAATCTGTGTGTGTGTGTGCGTGTGTGTGTGTGTGTGTGTGTGTGTGTGTGTGTGTGTGTATGTGTGTGTGTTCTGTGTGTGTGTGTGTGTATTTGTGTGTGTAAATCTGTGTGAAACAAGCAATGGGGGAGGATAATGGCTCCTACATATGCAACTAAAATTTCACGAATTTTGTGTCTATTGAGACATAAACAGTGTTGAAAGGACCGAGGCAGAGAAAAATCTTTTTCCATAAAAATCATATGTATATAATGTTTATTTATGCAATAAAAACTACAAAAGTTTATTAAAAACATATGTTGGGTATCTCATTTTCCAAACACAGTAATGCCTCCCCAGAGTGGACATTCATTGAAGATAATAGACCTTCCAGGGATGGGGAGGGCCTCTTCCTATGAAATCAGGCTCACAGTACCCCTGGGTAGTCTGTTTCCATGTAATGCCCACCATATGGGGCATTATTGCTTGCTTAGTGAACTGGGAATACTTTGGTTCCATCATAGACATGGAGACACCAGAAGATTGGATACCCCACTTCCATTATTTCTGAATAGCAGTTGTGAGTAAGTAATACAACAGGTGGTTGAGATAAATGCATTATTTTCCCATGTCATTGTAGGTCATCTTTGCCTCCAGTCCTACAATACTTAATGTGCAGAAAAGTAGTTACAAAATGGGGAAAAAGTGTTTCATGCGCAAGCTTTCAGAAATAAGTATCTCTGCTCACTAATATTTGTACTTTAGCATTGCACACACTACACTGTCTGTATTTCTGCTTTTTTCATGAGTTGTGACTGTAAAGGGCTATAATAAATGAATAAACTTCACAAGATGAAAACTGTTGCTGAGAGAAATGTCAGTTCTCTGAACCTTTCTCGGTATATTTCACTGTGTACCACATAAAGAGCTTAAACGCTGGGGTACCTCTTCAGCTCTAAGGACATAGTTAAGAAGAGCCTTACTGTTCATGCTGTCATTCATTGTAAATGGAATAACTGTCACATGGAGCCTTCTGCTGTCTGGACATTAACTGGACCCTAATAGCACAGCACAAAGTAGTCTGCAATACTGTTAGCTTTTGTACCTCTCTGTTGTTCTACACACCATTTGTATTCATTTTGGAAAAATTACATTAGAGCCAAAGGGGTTTGCTACACAGCCTGGAAAGCTCTTTTTTTCTCAAATAATAAATAAAACTGTGTCATTTTATGTATGTAGCATAGGATTACTTGCTTGTAGTTTGGAGGATTGGTAATACCCAATTACTTGTGAGCATTCCCAAGCAGGTGGCTGAGTTAGAAGCACACTAGCTAAAGCTCTCCCGATATGAAAACTGGGAAAGAGAGAAAGTGTTTTCCAGTAAAAATTGTACATTTGGGAAAAAATTGGTTGTTGGCTAGTAAGATACACTGTTTGCAAAAAACAAAATCTGGGAAAATAATTAAAAAAAATCATCTAGAAGAAAGTGAAGAAAATGCCCTAGGTGAGAAGAACCTCAAGCTAGATCAGTAGAAAATGGACTAATGTACACATCCGTGCAGGAGATGGCTTCAGTAAACTACAAAAAAATAGACTAGACCTGCACTTGGAAGTGTTTTAAAAGAAGTACAACTTTGGAAGACAACAAAAGAACAAATGAAAACTGTTGGGAAAAATAGAAGTATTAAGTAATTGATTTGATGAACTACTTAATCAGTGTGATGAAATGCTGTTTGAGCAAGTCATAAATAGAAATTAAGGAAAGAGTGACAGAGATAGACGTATCAAATGAAGAAACCATTTAGAAAAATGTAGAACTAGAAGAATAAAGCAGAAAGAGAATGCCTGGGTTTTTCAGTTTCTGTAGGACAGATGCTTAGTCATGGGGTTAAGTGGCCATGATTGTGCATCCATATCTGCTACAATAATAAAACAAACATTGAGATTGCAGGTGTACTTATAGGGTCTGTCAGCATGGTGGATGCACATGAATTAATGCTACAAGTGTGAATGAATTATGTGCATGTGCAAGCATGTGTATAGTTGTGTGTGTAATATATATATATATATATATATATATATATATATATATATATATATATATATATATATATATATATATGTAATATGCACATATATGGGAGCAGTAACAGCCAAATGTGTGTGTAGTCAGCAGCTGTTTAATCAAAAGGACAACTGATTGACAGTTGTGCGAGAGTACATTACTGATGTTGGAGAATATGCCCTTTCCCTAATATTGTGATATATATATATATATATATATATATATATATATGCCCAGTTTTTAATTTCTAAACTTCAAAATCTCAAACATCACAATCCCGATGCTTACATGTTCGAAGATTTGGAATCTTGAAACTGATCAGTTGAGCTCGCCCAACAGTGTGGAATGTTAACTTTACCATTCTCTTCACTGTAGTGCGATCTCAGAGTTGGTATATTTAAGTAGCAGGGGGTGTGGGGGGTGCAGCCCCCCACATGGCAGTTGCAGGGGGGCTTGACCCCCCCCCCCTGCAAAACCGTGATTGCTGAAGTTTTATTGTTTTAGGTGTTTTGTTTTGTTTCTTTTGAGATTCCAAAACTTCGAACATGTGAGCGTGGGGATTGTGATGTTCGAGGTTTTGAAAATAGAAAGTGGACCCATTTTATATGTGTTTGTGTGTGTGTGTGTGTGTGTATATATATATATATATATATATATATATATATATATATATATATATATATATATATATATATATATATATATATATATATATATATATACGCAGTGTGTATATATATATATATATATATATATATATATATATATATATATATATATATATATACACACACGTATATATATATATATATGTGTGTGTGTGTGTGTACCCAAGAGCATGCACAGAGCTATGTTAATTTTTTTTTTTTAATTACTATTTTCTGTCACTTTTAGCGACTTCATTGTTTTGGTGTTTTGTTTTTGTTTAGTGCAAAATATATGTGTGTGTGGGGAGGGAATCTAATAAAGCCTGTCTTTTTTACCGTGTAGGCATCGTGCCGTGCTGCATACACGAAAGTAAGCGGGTTTTAGATTAAGTAAGCACTGCTGGGTGGTGTGCATGCATGTGCCAACACGGGAAAGTTCCGTAGCATGCAGATCACATCATAAGCAGGTGAGTGATCCAGCAAGCAGACAGGCAGCTCTTTAGACCCCATCAGTGTCTGTAGTGTACACAGAAAAATTCCATGTACAGGAGTGTAGACAGACAGAAGGGGCTGTAAAAATGTAGCTATATGGATAGAAATGGCATACCACATACAGATATGAGTGAAACTATTCTCCTGTGTGTCTGAAAAATTTAAGGAAATAAGTTAAATTTATTTTATTTATTTTTTTTGTAATAATCTGGGCATGTTTGAGAGGTGCACTGCAGTGCACAAACATGCTTTATAAAAAAATAAAATAAATTGAAAAAACTAAATTAATGTTATGATACAGAAATGTATTACAGGATCTTGCGTGGA
The DNA here is from genome assembly GCF_019279795.1 of Protopterus annectens. Classification (NCBI taxonomy): domain Eukaryota; kingdom Metazoa; phylum Chordata; order Ceratodontiformes; family Protopteridae; genus Protopterus; species Protopterus annectens. Next base: position 364,916,181 of record NC_056727.1, on the reverse strand, counting down.
GCATCTACAATGGTGCATTGGTGCTGTTGCTAACGTGGTAGGGCTATGAAGCAAGTAGTTTCCAGGTTATGAGCATGGATTCCTATGCAAATGAGGTAGAGAATAGCATAAAGGGGTAATTGTGCCTGCATATCCCCTTCGTGTAGGCAGAGAACCATGTTGGTGTTTACACAGAAAGTAGCTGACATCAGGGGAGGGTGTGTCCAATGACTTCTAGCTTATTTCAGCTTAGCTGGTCCTGTTTGCATGACAACCCGATGTACTGAGCATGTCCTTTTGGGGGGGTGCACTATGTTCTAAGCTTTGTTTAAATAAGGGGCACGTGTTTGTGCAGCATGCCACCCTGTTGAGTGTGGAAGTCTGGCGGGGTGTACACTAAGTGCTAAGCTTTGTTTGCCTACAGGGTGTGCCACAGTGCTGAGAGTATCTAAAAGCTAATGACATATTAATTAGTTTTGACCCCTGTTTAACTTGAACTAAGGCCATTAAATGATTTTAATGATATACTGAGCAGGTGGAATGCATCGTAGGCAGCCAGTCACACAGTCAGCACCTACAGCAGAGCACTATAAAGTATGCATGCACCCTACAGTCTGATCCCCCCCCCCCATACTCTACACCATTGGAGTACAGACTTGGGAATTTAAACTGAGAGAATGCTAGGGGCTGCTGCAGGTCTGCTACACCTGTATGTGCTAGATGCTGAAGTCAGTGCTGCTGCTAACAATAGGCCTAGACTGAGAAGGAGAAGTATGTTCAGGCCCAGGGTAACCTTCCAGGAGCTACATGAGCTGGAGATCATAGAGCACTACAGGGTGGACAGGGACATACTTCAACCACGGATAGCACATTAACTGACAACTTTGGGCCCTAGGGACTGACACCTTTCTAATACTTACATAGATATATTAAAATTGTTAATGCCAGACAACCCACACAACCTGCACCTGTCCATGTGTTGGCTGTGTACTGCTTGCATCACACAGAATCAGCCCTGAACTGTAGTTCTGTCAACTGCTGCATTCGCAAGGTAAGTCTCTAACCTACACACTACTTGTAAGGATTACTGTAATATGGTACTGTATATATGGATCTGCTGCACTGATGCAAGGAAATACAGTGGGCTATGTGGACAGAAGTAACATCCACATGGGACTACAGATACCCAGTCTAATAGTATTTGTTCCTTAATAATCACTAGGCCTCATGGCTGGAATATTCACTACATCTGGCAAGGGAGATGTTAAACAGTGGGGTCACATGATATTTGGACTACTGTCTATCCCAGCAGATCATGTGCTGTTGTTCCCCCACCCCCAACACAGCAGTGTTTCCATATAACTGCTTTAACAGTAAGTCAGCAATGGTATATCAGCAGACCAGGCAATCTCAGGGCTGTAACATAGAACTTGAGCACACATTCTATGTCACGTAACTCAGAAATAACAACGTACATATATATGCTGTCGATTGTGTGATGAATTACTCCTCTCTGTCTGGTAGGCTGTGTGGCTCAGTGGACTAGGGAAGTTAGCATGGGCGATGGGCGTTGATGGTTCTGATCTGTAAGTATTCACATTTTTTGCATGTGAGGTATTATTATGTTGGTGTTTTCAGACTGTCATTCTGCGTGTGGTGTAACATTTTGAACCTCAGTCGCATACTAAGTATAGCGGACAGCTGGGGAATGCCGTGGACATTTTGACTGAAGTGCAGTACTGCAGAAACGGGGACAGATTTCATTGTGTGACACACAAAATCCTGGACTGAAGTACAGGCAGGTGTGGCCTGGAGTCACTTTATAAGTACTGACAGTTCCACTGGGCATGTCCATACACTTAGCTAAAATATGGGCAGTTCTGTTGCCCCTTCATCAAAATGACCTGTTGTTTATAGACATGTCTGTACATACACACACACACACACACACACACACACACACACACACACACACACACACATACATATACATATCCGTCTGTCACTCTCTGCCTCTCATATGCATAGTATATCTATCACTAATCACTTGTAATCATAAGCGACTCAATAGTGAGGCACACAGATGTCCCACTCACTAGATTGAATAAGGAGAAGGTAACAGATGGACCTCCTTGCACTACATGAAAAGAAACATGGTGGAGCTCTCGGATTATGTGTCCCAGGCAGGTATGACACTAGCCCTGAGCAGTATCCTACCATCACCCAGAATGATACTGGAGTACAAACAAAAAAATGATTGACTTCAGCAATTGGCTAAGTTTCTGGTTCATTTTAAGGGGATCCAGTATCTGTCTGCTTGAGATGATATGATTGACAGGCCTTGATGCTTTGCCAGAGATGGTATGCATTTGTCACCCCTGGGTTTCCGGGTACTGGCTAAGGCTCTTGCCACCCCTATAGTGCCTTTTTAGGCGCTGTTCCAAAGACCAAATTACCACTGTAACAGCTATAAATAAATGCAGTCTGAGGGTCATGCTGCTCAAAGCTAAAAGTCTGAATCTCAAGATGCACTCGCTCAAAGCACTCCTCAAAATGGAGAACATCGACATTTGTGCTGTAACGGAGACCTGGTTTACAGTGGTAGAAAGCACCCCTGCGTTACCAGGCTATAACTCATTCCACACCTTTCGGCCCCAAAACATGGACTGAAACTCCAAAGGCGGTGGTGTCTCCATATTCATAAAGGATATGCACACCTCCAGACTAGTAGCCCAGCATAGTGCATATGAGATAGTTAACTAACACTGGGGAAGACTGTGATCCAGGTCCCTAGAGTCTCACTCCTCATTACTAAGCACCCTGGAATCTATCAAGGTCCAACCCAACACACTCATACTAGGAGATTTTAACTACCTCTCCATCAACTGGGAAAACTACTCAAGCACCATACACTGGCCCAACACTTCCTGGAATTCATCAGTTTCAATGCCCTGGACCAGCTCATTGTGACCCCCACTAAAGGAAGCAACATCCTTGACCTGGTTACTACTAACCTGGGCGACCGTTGCTCTACACCAATAGTCAATCCCTCCCTGGTCAGATCTGACCATAAACTAATCACTTTGGAAATCCACATCTCACCCCCCCCTCCCCCGCAAAGGTAACCACCTTGAAAAACTTCCCCAAAGTTGACTTTGGACTCCTAAAAACAGAGGTGGCTAACTTCATGGCACCCATGCCAATGGAAAATAGCTGCATGACTGCCGAATCATACACCAATGCACTGTACAAACATGTACATAAATGCATGGAACTAGCCATACCCAACAGAACCAAGATGCTCTCCTGCAAAAAAAAAAAAAAAGGAAGCCAATCTAGTGGTCCCCTGCCATTAATAAACTCTACAACAGAAGGAGGAAACTGTTGCAGAAAAAGGTGAAGACCCAAGACTGGAAAAACTCCCTTATTAGCCTCAACAAAAAGTTGAGATCCTTCATCAAATTCTCTAAAGCTAGCTGTGAAGGCAGATTTGTGGCAGACACTAAAAACAATCACAAAGCCTTTTATAGTTATACCAAGAACCTCTCCATGGCAATACCCAGATTTGCTCTGACTTGCTGCACAGTGGTACTTCCTATACTAAGCCAACTGATATTGCCAAATTTACCCCCCCCAAAGGACCAAACTCAAAGTACCAGAAGAATGCCAGGCACCCAGCATTACTGCAGCCCAGGTTAAAGCTGCATTGTCCATTTCCAAGAATACAGCTTCCATGATACCAAATAATATCCCTGACTGTGTTCTACATGAACTACAAACCGAACTAGCACCACATCTGTGTGCCCTGTTCAGTCACAGCCTCACCTCAGGCCTTGTCCCTACCGAATAGCACACTGCTAAAGTCATCCCTCTTCATAAAGGGGGAGCGACTACAGACCCTGGGAATTATCGCCCCGTTAACCTGACAAGTCTGATATGTAAAGCTATGGAGTGCATCATCATGGACCTGATTAACAAAGATATAGGAAATCTCCAAACTCTGGATCCCACGTAGTTTGGCTTTGTGAAAAGGAGATCATGCCTGCTCAACCTGGTTGACTTATTTGAGTCCGTCACTAGGGCTGTGGATGAAGGCAAGGCAGTGCATACAGCCTACCTCGATCTGGCAAGGCTTTTGATACCATACTTCACTCAGGAGTTATTGATAAACTCACCAAACTAGGCATCAACCCTTGTATAACTAGGTGGGTTGCAAATTGGCTCACAGAACACACAGTGTGAAAGTAGCATCTACTTCTCAGAGGTCCAGGCCAACACAAAGGGACTCTGGCTGACCAGGTTCACAGATGACTGCAAGCTGGGAGCCATTATTAACTCCTCAAGTGATACTGACAGGTTTGGATGTAAATCACAAACTGTCACTGCTATACTGAATGTGGCAGTCATCACACCTATCATTCTGTGCAATGGCACCATTGCTATGTCACTACACAGGCATATTACACAACTGTAGCAGCCACACAGGTTTCATGGTACATTAAATACACAATGTAGATAACATGTTCTATGGAGTCCATGTCACAACCATACATGTGTAGTCTGTCTCCTAAATGCTCTGGAGGGATGTGTATGACTCCATACAGGGAGGTGTCGGATCCCACTGTGCACCTCTCATATATCCATGAAAGGACTAACACGTCTCACCTGTTCTACATGCCTACAATATCACTGTGGTATACATAGTACATGCTAGAGAAACAGGTGTGTAACACAGACAGTACACCCTACATGAAACAGGCCCCCCCATGCTTGTGAAGCATACATTTTCTGTGACACACATCATGTGCAGGTTACACAGTGGGATGCAGAACACGACAATCATAACTGGTGTTAGGCAACTGTCTGTACTGGGCACAGGATATTTGTAGATGGGTCATCTCAATCAGCACAGCTTGTAGATGTGTTAGTTCCCAAAACCCCGGTGACACTTGTCAAGGTTAGCAGACCTTTTCACAGATTAGGAATGCATAAGTATTCTGAATGCCATCATTGTCTTTGTTAGCCTGCGATACATATATGAACCTATGCAGCCAGGCACTTCTAGTGCTGTACCTTGTGAAGACATGTTTCTGCTATGCTGACATGCCATCCTGTGCTATTTCATTGCCACTGTGTATCCATAGGTTATCCCAACAGACTCCTGAAACATAAACAGGTCCATGACACACCTGTCATTGTGCAGCTATACAGCCATTACAACATCATACAACATAAGGTACACAAAAGTATGTGGCATACTCGTGACAAGTGCCAGCATACAGTATCTGTCGGTAACCACTACAAGTGACATGGCAAAACAACACTGCATTACACAAGTACATGTTAACTAATATAGTCACCCTGTGATTCAGACACATAGCTTAATTTCCCTGCATTGATGGCGAGGGTGACATGGATGTGGTACAGGTATCATCACTTGCACAGGGTATTTTGTGGGGGTGCAGGAGGCCTAGGCCAACCCAAGAAGTTGACAGAATGTGTGTGAGTCAGGAAGGGAATCTGGTAAGATGAACAGTGGAAAGGTGCCGTGTGTGTGTCTGTAGGTGACCTGCATTTGACAGTGGTGTGCTAGTGTGTGCGTATACACAGTCAAGCTTAGTGCTAGCCCTACATGTGTGTATGTTGGACAGCTTTGGACCGTACATGGTAGAGTTGACAGTTCACTGTCGCTGGCCCTGAACACGGGAACTGGCTCTTCCAGGAATTGCACTGGCATCTCCATGCCCAAGGTCAGAAGCAGTGTTAGTACCTAATGGTGACTGCTGTCTGCTGGGACCATGTCACACACAGGAATGCCCAGGACCACAAGGCAATGGACTGCCATGTCATGGTGTGGACAACACACTCCCCTCTGTAGCACTGGATGTACTACTTCTGTAGCACTAGATGTACTGCCATTACATGAGTATGCTTGTGCTCTGCCACGTGGATTCTCACTAGATGGGGTTGCTGATCTATGTCCATGAGTCCAACACTCAACTCCAACCACACTTTCCAGCACAATGTGCTGTCCAAGGCAGACATTGTCTCAGCCCACATTTTGTCCACTGCATCAGTGAATTGATCCAGGGTGTCCCCAGTGTGGTGGGGCAGTCATGGATGTCAGACTGTGCTGCATTCATAACCCTAAGCATACATCTGGTGTTCCATTTAGAACATGTCTTTGCCTCCATGACGACCCGAAACATGCGCCGAGTGTCCCGTGATGTGACACCTGCAACCAATGGTAGACAGACAGCAGGCCTCCTACAAGCACCTGTGTCAGTCCACCTCTGGTTATGACCAGTGTCTACACTCACTGGAGCAATAGTTGCCAACCATTCCTATTCATTGTCCCCACCCTCTAATTGTCCAATATCTGTGGCCTCTGGGGACTAGCTATGTGTGGGCTTACTGACTGTGTGTAGTGACAATGAGGGCAGAAGACGGATGTCAATCTCTGGGACAGATTCAGCCCCTGAAACCCTCACCTGTACCTCACTGTGGCCACCATCATCATCAGAGTCTGAGGAGACAGTGACATGAGGTTGTGTAGGGGACAAACACCAATCCCCCTCCCGGTCACCTGAATTAAGAAAGAAAAAAACAGTACATTAATACTTGCACTATATGTTCTGCAGTACTATGTTGTGATATATGTAAGGCTCTATACACTGTCATCACTGTGACAGACCTGTTGAAAACCCATCCTCATATAGTAGTACATGAGGACAGTACTCTTCCCACTAACAGCTGTAGTTAGTTGAAAATAACCTCTCATTACACTGCAGTCTCATCAACAACAGTGAGGTGCATGTTGACATTTGTGTAGACTCTGCACACTTGATACATATGACACTCTGTAGTGCCCTGACAATACCATCACATCTATCAGTGTGGTCACACCTACAAGGCATAGGTATGAATCTAATGCGTGTACTGTCAGAGTATATATGTGCAGTTGGCAGTCATGCTGACAGTACAGCAATGCAGGCAGCAGGCCTGGGATGACAGTCTAGGGATTACACTGCAGTAAACCTACAGTTATAACAAAACAATGTCATGCTTACCAGGAGCAGGACCGTGGGCTTGGCCAATACCTGACAGATGTGTGAAAAGTTGGAGAGGTAATGTCAGTGCCACTGCTTGTTCCACCACCACAAGGTACTTCGTCCATATATCTCACATTTACAATAGTTACTGTGTTAATTGTTATATTGGTCAAATTCTGAGCTTGACAGTCAGACTGCAGTGAAACCCTCCCCCCCTCCAGAAGCTGACAGACCTGACAGCCACGTAAGACTATGTATGCCCTGACACATTGAATGCTACAGTATTGTAATGTTGATCAAACTAAGCTTACCTGCACGCTCCTCTGCCATGGGCACTGTGGTGCCCACATCCACGATGTAGGGTGTGATGGATGCCTGGGAGCTGTCTTGTGTGGCTAGATTTGTCAGGAAGTTCTCAGTGGCTGAGAGTGGTTGTTCCGCTGCACACCCTCCACCGGTGACACCGCAGTCCCTGGCTACATCTGCTGCTGTTCTGCCTGCAGCATTGATCATGTCCATTGCTTGGTGTCAAACCTGTTCATGTGTACTGTTCTGATGACCAGTGGCATTGACATCACAGACAAGGTCAGCCCACAATGCCTCCCATTGTTCCCTGTTGTGCCTCCCCTGGACAGTAAGAGTTCATGATGTTGACGGAGCCCTTCCAGTATTGCCTCATTCTCTGCATCCATGAAAGGTGCACAGCATCTTACATACATGTTCCCTGAAAGACAACAACATGGGAACACATGTCAGGATCACATACGTGGAAGTACACTATGTAGAGATACAGCAAGGACAAAATGGCTATCAATATCCTTTGCTTGATCACAAGTGTCATATTCCACAGTGTGCAGACATACTAAGCATGTGGATACAACTAGGATACTAGCGATAGTCGGGTATTCCTGTGTGTGCCATGACAGATACTGCTGTATGTTCATACAGCTGACACTGGAGTCTGTTGTAGTTTGTCCCTAAGGGGCAACCCCCCCCAGATAATATGTCAAACCAGCTATGCCAAACAAATAGCAGTGCGCTATTACAACCACTGTAAAGGGAGAGCTCCATGAGCCCAATGTGCCACATTGACAATATCCTGATGTAAACAAGATGGTTACATACCTGATGGAGTGCAGTACTTCTCTGCTGATATGTGCTGATAGTTAATACTTTGCATACACGTGGTTTGTGTGAGGAAAGTCTCGTACAGAATGGTCCCCCATAGCCAGCTGCTTGCCTTTTTGACATGCTTTTCATCAGCAGGTGATTGCCTCCTAATCAGTCTGTGTTTCTGAAATACTACTTGCAGCCAACACAGCTGATTTGCACTGTCATCAGCCATTCATATGCAACCACAGTATAACCTTTGTGTAGATTATGGGCCCTTTCTGATATGTTGTGCTGGACATTACTTGAGGAGACTACTTCATCGCAGAGGGTAGGTCTGTAGCAGCAACTTTTACATAGAGATGGGTGTTCTACAGGCTGCAGCTGCTGCTGCAGGTAATAGACATAGGCAGAGAGTGTGAACACTTTGGAGGACAACAAGCTGTAGAAGTAACTGTGGGAGCTGTGTCAGCCTTGTTGTAGAGGCAGAGTCAGAGTGAGGCTCTCCTTTCCAGTCTAGTTAAGGCATATGTTTAAGGTAAGTATGTTAGGCAACAGTATCACTAACAGAGTACTAGGCCACATGTTTGTTGTGTCCTTGAACAACATGGAGGATAAATATAACAGTATGTCCACCATTTGGGCGACTGTCACGCCATGTGTTACAGTCTGATAGTAATTTGGAGCATGTATGAGGGCAGTCCTTGTTACAAGCAGGTACTTCAAATGCGTATGCTAGGTATGCAGCTGTGCTATTTGGCAATGTGAGTTTGAAAGGATTGTGTGTTGCACTCTATTAGTGGCTCTCATCTGCAGTACCCAAGTTAAATTTCTCTGTAAATGCATATTAATGCGTGACGTGACACTTTATGCACTTATACTTTTGCTATAGGGATATGTGGAGAGTGTTTCTATCTGCAGGCCTGTGACATCCATCAGTGAAATGCAGATATTTAATTTGATATGCATTGTGTGGATAAAGAGTGCATGACTCGGTCATAATTTGCTGGCTTCACAATACTGTAAATCCACTGCCACACACCACTGGATTTGAACCCAAGACAGTGTGTGGCAAAATGTACTGTTTGCAAGGAATTTAACAGACTGAGCTACTGCGTCATGTGTATTTGCAAGATATATGTGCATGCATACAGTCTGCGGCAAACTTTTTCTACATCCATCAGTTTGTGCATGGCTTAATATGGATGTATTTCTGCACCAGGGTCCCAGATTAACATGTATTTTGACATTAATGCCTTCACAGGTGTCTTTCCACATGTTGCTGATAAAAGGGCACATTACCTGCTGTTACAGGCCTCACTTACATCCATTATTATGTCTTTGGCTTTCTAGTGCTGCACTATTGCACCAGTGTCCAAGGTACACTCCCATTTTTTCCATTCCTTTTTAATCAAGTTTGCTCGGCACTTAGATGAAACACACAATGTCTGTAACTGGCAATTACTATATTTTGTTTAATCCACCTGTTTTAATTAAGAGTTGTGTGGCATGGCAGGTTAATGCAGTGGACTGCAGATGCGATGGTTTTGGGTTCAAAGTATGGGATAGGTATTTATTTTGTAAGTGTGTATTACAATTTTAAAAACACATATAGTCAATATAACTCCATTTAGCTGATCTGAGCGAAGTTGAGAGACACTCTGCATCAAGCAGTGTCTCACTAAAAAACTGTAGAGATAGGAAAGCGGTGAAATGGGGTGCAAGCAGGGGGGAAAACATAGTGAAAGGCAGGTAGGGCTGTAAAAGGAAGAGTGTAGGAAGGAACCATAGCTATCCATTTCTTGTACAGCAACAGATGTTCACTTTGACAGAATTTGTACATGACTTTGGACTCTCACCCCCAGAAAGAGTGGTGAGGACAATGTAACTGCATTGTCAAGCCAATTGAACCAAGTTATGTGTGTCCAGTGGGTACGTGTGTGAAATGCAGAGCTATGTATGGGACAAATTTTTTTTTTGAGATAGATGCCCATTTTTTTTTTTTTTTTTTAAGGTGAGAGTGGAATGTTGGGGAAGGGACATAGATATGTGTAGGGGAGGTAAGTTTGGTAGGTGAGGAAGCATTGGCAGGCAGATGAGACAAACAAGACAGCAGACTGGGTGATCTGTGACACATGAGGGAGGTGAACACCTTAGATAGGGAGGGTGTTGTGGAATCTAAGTCCCATGTGCTTCCACAAGGCTGTAGTGTAACACACATCCTCACCCATTGGACTGGTGACAGTGTTGGAGGCTGGGCACTGGGGTGAGGCTGCCCTACCAGGTTGGCCAGCATGTCCTCGATCCGCCGCAGGTGGTGGTCAAATGTGAACCATACTATGAGTTGAGCAATACATGTTACAGGACATTCGTTTTGCGTTCTAGAACTATTACAGTGTTATACTTGACTGCAGTGACAGTAGAGCACACATGCATGAGATATAGCAGTACTGCATATGTTAAGACAGATTTATTTAGGAATCAGCAATGCTGCTTAACACTTTATTGGTATTGCTGATAAAGTTTTGTGAAGTCCACACACAATATCCACCCTTACAGTGGGCTACCTCACCCATGTCTTTATTACCTGGAGTAGAAGGAACAGAGAGAGCATTATGTGACTGATACTGGCCTGGAGACAGTCTTGGACTGCACTGTGGGTTGAGCAATACAATTTGCAGGCCATTTGTTTTGCATTCTGCAGCTATTACGGTGTTACACTTGACTGCAGCAACCTTACCATAGATAACAAATACATACAGCTATACTGTAATGGTTATGACAACACAGTCCTGCTGTACACCATTTTGCTTACTGTTATTGGTATTATTTATTGCAATACAGTTATTTTTCATTTATTGCACTACAGCTGTAATTACCCATTTATTGCACTACAGTTCTACTTGCCCATTTATTCCACTACACATCTAATGTGTATACTTTATTGCAATAAATGCTTTACTCTTTCTTGTTTATTGCACTACAGTTAGCATAATAAATCCGTACTTACCAGACTCATGGTGCAACCTGGCCAGGCGCCCAGTATGGGACTCAACATTGCAAGTCCTCTCAGCTGCAGCTCTTAGGAGAGAAGCACGCAATTATGCATACCAGTTTTGCAGACACTCAGCTTGCATTTTGGTAAAACAATGGAAAACATACTTACATATTTGTGGGGCATGCCCAGCTCTTGCCTCATGGACCCAAGTGTCCAAGGTTCTCCTCTTTCTCCTCTTCAGGCTGTCATAATGGTGTCAACGCTGCTCACCAGTCCAGGAGATACCAGTAGCACTGGTAAGTTCCTGGCCAACTGGTCCCAGGCCTCCGCCTTACATTCCGAGCCCTGGAAACTGCCCTGCATCAGCCTGGGTTTATGATTCTTTACCAGGAGCCCAACAAAGACCCTGGACTCCTGCACACCCCATCTCTGTGCCTGAAAGTGCTCACCCTCTCTAACACTGCCTGGCATGTTAGTAGATAAGCAGACTCCAAATAATGGTACAGAATTCCTTCCTAATGTGCCTAGTATAGTCTGTTTTCCCTCCCTTACATGAAATTTAGCAACATTCAAAAAAGCGCCATGTGTCTTAGCAGCACGCAAACCAGCTAAGCAGCACAAAAACTCTCACAACTGAGGTTTTACTTGGACTTAAGCTGTGGCATGTGTGATAACTGAAGTGAGATATAATGTGTAACACTTGACACCACACAAAAAATAGTATCGATTAGCATGTTTAAGCAGTGCTCAGCACAGCACAGCAGTGCCATATTTCACAATTTTGTTTTTAAAATTAAACATAAATACTCAGTTAAATTACAGACATATTATGACTGCTACGTACTCAAACAGTTGAGGAGCCAACAGCTCCTTCTCAGTTTGAGCATACCACATTTCAATTTCGGTAAGTGTTCTACATGCATAGGTTACTGTCTGCCCTTTTGAAGTATAACTGCGCCAAGACCAAATTTTGAAGCATCACAGGAAAGAGTTACTGATTTTTTCACATCATATTATCTTAACGTAGGTGGGGGTGGCAGTTTTCTGCTTAAGGTCTTCAAATGCCTTCTGGTGCTGTTCCAACCATGACCATGCAACATTTTTGTGCATTAGCTCTCTTAAAGGTACTGTCAACTCACTGAAATCTGGTATAAACTTGCCTAAATAGTTGACCATGCCTAGGAAATGCTGTAGAGCTTGTACATTGTCTGGTGCTAACATCGCAAGAATACCTGCTTGCTTGGTCGAGTCTGGTCTCAAGCCAGTACTAGTAAATAAATGACCTAAATACGTAACTTCTGGAAGTCTAAGAAATTGAAACATACAGACTGAAGAGGCACACTGGTAGACACAACTTTGAGTTTATTGAGTGCTTTTGCCGGTAATAAACCTAATGGTGCGTGCATCTCTATCTGCATAAGCTGCTTGTATAAAAGTATCGCACTCTTGCTCAGATATTCTTCAATTCTTTGCAATATTCTGATCAAATACAAGAGGTAGGGGCTTTTGAAATCTGTCTGCCATATTCACATACCAGTGAAGGGTTTTGCAAATAAGCACGAGCAATGCACAGATGCCAGAAATTTATGCCAGTATCTGTAACTTTGTCCAATGCCTTTGTGCTTCTGAAATTATACCTTTTGGGCTTCTCAAAATTATGCTAATGGACAAACTCGTAGTACCTTTGAATATTTGGACTTTGTGAAATAAGTGTCTCAGGCTCTGTAATACTGTTGTAATTATTACTTTGCTAACATCACCTCTTATCAGTGTAAGAAACTTAGCAAATAACTGCACAATGCGAATAAACTGTGTTTCTCTTGCCCCAAAGTCAGTAACATTTCGAAGTAATTGCACTTTGCGAATAGACTGTACACAACACACTGAAATTGCCCCAAAATGGCGGTACCTTGCTCGCAACTCTTTACAGTACAAGAAACACTCTGTAATGGTGGCACTTTGTGAATAGACACACCCAGTACAAGAAACTTCTCAAAATGGCTGTTATGCTGTTACACCATACAAGTTATCCCTAATTTTTAGTATCATAGTCCACACATCAATACAATCATTGTAACACATTTTCTCTTCTCTGTCACTTTCTACTTTTAATACTACTATTCAATATATGCCACCTATAATCTACTTATTCCCACTACCTAGCTATAAGATTCTAACTATATCTGTCTTAAGTTTAACACTCTAATTTTATCTTTCCCTATTCCTACTCCCCCCACCAAAAAATTGAGCTGCATTGTTATATTTCTAACTATATAATTTTCCTACATGCTAAAGTTCCATTGTTACTGTATTGTGACTTTTTATAACACATTTGCTGTTTAGATAGTTTTCTGTATTATTTCACTTGCCTTATAATTATAATCTTGTTTCCTTACAAATTCATGTAATGATTTTCATGTAACTTGGAGCTTTTCTCCCCGGGCCTCCACTGAAAATGGGTCTCAAGCCCAGTGGACTTTCCCGGTCAACAAATGTCAATAAGTAGTAAATAAATAATTTCATGAAATAGTTGCACTTTGTACACAAAATAAACTCTTCGAAATGCATTCACAATAATAAGCACACCCTGTAAGCACTTTTACACACTTTGAGACACTTCAAATAACTTTAATTATGCCCTTGATACAATACGAAGTCATAGTTATGCCAAAACACAGCACTTTGCCAAAACACATGCAGTCGTCTTGATTGATTTCTGCTTAATGTATCCTTTTTTGCCCTTGTTATATTTGTTTTGCTTGTTTAAGCCCTTTTCATGCCCATTGTACTTTTCTTGTGGTCGGTTTACTCTAAATATGGTAGTTTTGCCTCAAACACATTAATTTTGCCTCAAACACGCTCGTTTTGCTTTAAACATGCTTGTTTTGCTTTACTGTTAATCATTTGATCAGATACCTTTGTTTTAAACATTTCCATTAGTTAATAAACCTTTTGTGCCTTCCACTTGCTTAATAATGCAGTTTGTACCCTTGTAATGCCCCGTTTTGAAATTTTTACAAAATAAACAGTTTGTACTACTTCTCATTACCTTTGATTCTTTTCTGGCTCTTTGTGCTTGTTTTTTAGTTTTTCCTTCACTGTCATCTCTGCATCTCATGGTTCTGAATATTATTCTCTGCGATCCCGGTTCTGACACCATGTTGCTATTCTATTTTGGACACAATAGAAGAGTCTTCATGGGTTTTGTTCAAGCAGCTTTATTTTATACAAACCTATCACTATAGAAATCTACTGACTTTAACTAAAGTAACTTGCATACAAACTAACAACTGTGATCATGCCTGCTCATGCTCTGGGTGCTGTTTCAGAATAGCAGTAGTGATAGCATGGACACCGATTCTGCCTAAACTCTACTCCTAAGCCTTAAAAGATTCAGGAAAACATCACTATTGTCTTGTTTCAACTTCTCTATTAATTGCTTTGCACTTTGAACTGCATGTTCTGCCAAACCATTTGGCTGTGGATAATATGGGCTGATCATGACATGAGTAAAGTCCCACTCTTCAGCAAATCTTTTGAACTGTTAGGTTGTGAACTGCGTGCCATTGTCTGAAATAACTTTGTACAGACTACCATGGACTGTAAAATGACACTTCATCTTAGTAATGACAGTATTGAATGCTAAATTGGGAAGTAGGTCAATCTTGAACCAATTTGAATGAGTCTGCTAACACCAAGTAATGTTGACCATTCCACTCGAAAATGTCAGTGGCTACTATCGACCAAGGTAGTTCAAGAATCTGGTTCAGCTGAAGTGGTTCCTTCTGTTGATGTGACTTTGTACTGTTACACACACACAACAAGATGAAATATCTTATAACATAGAAGGCCAAAAATACTAGTCCTTTCACCCTTCTTTTGGTAGAGTCTGCTCCTCGGTGAAGTCGATGCAATATAGTAATGTACTCTTGTTGCAAAGACTTTGGAACAATAACTTTCAGACCTTTCATGATGATACCCTTGTCAAACAAAATCTCATCTCTGTATGGAAAATAAGGTTGTACTTCTTGAGGTAAACTGGATTGCTTTGATGGCCATCCTTGTGTGATAAAGTGGTTGAGCTTCTGTAAAACTGGATCTGTGGCTGTATGATCTCTAAGCTCATCAAGACATGTGGAAGAAAAATGTCTCACTTCCATGACTTCAAAATCAAGTTTCTCATTCTTATGCTGTTCAGTGGTGTTTCTGGGCGATCTGGATAATGTATCAACAAGATAAAGAAGTTTGTCTTTCTTGTAGACAAGATTGAAGTGCTACTTTTACAAGCTCAACATCATGCATTGCAATCTGGCTGGAGCTGTATGCATAGGCTTTCTCGAAATAGTGATTAAAGGTTGGTGGTCTCTTCATCTGGATAGTTCTACGATAAACATAATCATGAAACTTTGAGCATGCAAACACAATTGCCAAAAGCACTTTCTCTATCTGAGCATACTACATTTCAGTTTGGGTAAGAGTTCTGGATGCATAGGCAACAGGTTGACCCTGTTGTAGGATGACTGTCTCCAAGACCAAATTTCAAAGCATCACATGAAAGAGTCACTGGCTTGTGGACATCATAGTATCTGAGAGTAGGTGGACTGGCAGTTTTCTGTTTCAGGAAATGAAATGCTCTCTGGTGTTGTTCTAATCATGGACCAGGATACATGTTTACGTCTTATCTCTCTTAGTGGTGCTGATATTTGACTCGAGTCTGGAATAAAACTTGCCTAGGTAGTTAACCATGCCAAGAAAACATTGTAGGGCTTGAACATTGTCTGGAGCTGGCATCTCGAGAATGGCTGTTTGCTTAGAAGGCTCTGGCCATAAGCCTGAACTGGTAAATAAATGACTAATGTAAGTGACTTCCCGTAGCCTGAATTTACATTTCTGTGGCTTGCGCTTAAGATTCACTTGACATGCCCTTTCCAGAACTTTTCTGAGGTTTCTGAATATGCTCTGCTTCACCATTACCTCCTACTAGTATGTTGTCTACTATAATAGCATAGGGATACCCAGAAAATATTTGCTCCATTGCACGGTGAAAGACTTCACTTGCAGAATTTATCCCAAATGGCATTCTCAGAAATCTGTACCTTCCAAATGGAGTACTGAAAGTAGTTAGCAATGAGTATTTCTTGTGAAGCAAAATTTACCAAAATGAATTCTTTGCATTTAAGACAGAAAAAACAGTGGCATTTGGCATAAGAGTGGTGACTTCGACTGTACACATTGGATGATGAGGTCTTTTCATTGCCTTTTTCAAATCCCATTCAGTAGGTTCATTGACTGGACAAATCACATCTTGTTGCACCATTTTGTCTAATTCGGCTTTGACTCTGTTCTGCATAGCTATTGGAACATTTTGGGCTGGACTGACAACTGGGCTGACATCTTGGTCAAACTTCATGGAGTACACAACTGAAAGCTTCCTTAGTTTATCTTCGAAAAGCTTAGCATAGGTGGAAAAATATAGACTGGGCAAAATTAGAATAGTGGTTTTGTAAGCTAACATGGTGGTGGACTTCTTGTTAAATGAAAGCATTCCCATCACTGTCTCTGAGCCCTAATAATGACTGTACCTCTTGACCACATAAAATAACAAGTTGTAACTTCTCCCAGCAGAGTAACATGAAAGCATTACTGAGCCTTCAGTTGGAATCTCTTCACCACCATAAGCAACAAGCTTCGCATACTTTGCCAAATCAAGCCTTTCACCATCACATACTCTAGCAAATGTTTCTGCAGACATAACATTGCACTTATCAACTTTGAGCTCTATGGGTTTGCCATTTATCCGAACAGTACAAAATACTTCATTTTTGGCCCGTAAATCTACTGCATTGACTGTTTCACTAAGCACTGACACACCATCAGCATAAAAAGTATATGGCACAGGGTCACAGCTTTCTAAGTGATCAACTCGTTTCTTGAAATGTGCCATTTTAATAAAAGAATGTGTGCCTTTTTATTTACAAAACCTTTTGAAATTATTCTTTTTATTACATTGGTGACATTGCTGACCAAAAGCTAAACACTTTTTTCCCTTTTAGAGTCATGATTTCCACCACAGTTATGACAGTTCGCAATGACACTGGGTTGGGACCCTTGCATTTAGTTTGCTGACTCACTCTTATGCTTGCTTCACTGAGGCTTTACGAACTCTGGAACTTGCTAAAAGCTCTGGGGTGTACCAGTGAGTGCTTCAGGGGCTACAGTTGCTGCCATGTGCTTGGGTCTGTTTCTTTTGACCACATGCTGCATGCTATCAACGTGAACCTTAGAAGTTACTGGAAACTCGCCTTTCTCATTTGTAAGCATATTTGTGTGCTTTTCTGTGAGCCTGTATATCTGATAAATCCCGGTGGCCTTATCTTTCTCACAGCACCATCTTTAATATCACATACAAGTCTATATTTATTAAACTCATCCCTTAAATTACTAAATCTGCACATTTTAACTCTCTTTCTCAAATCAGTTATGTATGCTGTGAAAGTTTCACCAGACCTTTGATCCCTTGTGTAAAATAAGTGCCTTTCCATTGTAATGTTCGTCTGGGGATTGCACTTCTCTAAATTTACATTTTAAGCATTCAGGGTCCTTCCTTGACTCAGCTGGTATAACAATATAATGGCTCTCCCCCTCTCCTGCAAAGATAGCAGGTGTATACACAAATGAACATTCCCTTTCAGTGGCTTCTGACCCAGCTAAATTAAGCAGAATAAATACCTTTGTACGGTCATCTTTATCAAAAAATGCAGACTGCACGAAAATATTGTACGCTTGCACAAACACTCCCCAGTTCTCTGCAATGTTATTATCAAACACAAATGGACCAGGTTTTTAAAATCCATCCGCAATGTCAACAAAGTATACACAAACACACTGAAAATATGGCCCTTGAAATTATGTACGGACAAACTGTTTGTGAGAGAACTCATTATAACATTCAAATGCACAATAAACTCTTTGAAATACTGTACTTTGTGAAATATGCTTTGAAATTTCTGTATTTTGCAAAATAACTTTACTGTAATACTCCACAACATGTGAACACTTCATTTCTGATAACTCGGACAGCCTTAATTAATATGAAAAATATGTGCTTAGTGAAAAATGAGGTAATTTCCTTTTATTTTATTCATTTTATGCAATTCGGGCTTTATTTCAAACATTTTCCATAGTAATTTGAATATTTCTATCAATACTGACATTTTGATTTATTTAAATATAGTTTAGAGTGTTCTGTATGCTTCATTTAATGTTTTGCGAACAAGAAATTATCTGAGCAAGTTTTAACATCTGAAATTCATTTCTGACCTGTTTTGTGAATTATACGTGCAGTAGGGATGATCCACTCCTGTGTATTCCTCCAATAAACATCCAAAAAAAAATCGGACAACCGCCAAATGAGAACCACGATTGCAGGTAACACTTTAATCACAGCACATCAAGAACATCCAGACTAAGCGCTTTCACCATTCAATAATGGCATCATCAGAGTCAATGTAAGCATAAATCCACTATCCTTAAATACATAGCCTAATCAAGTTCACAATCACTTAATTAAATAATTAATTAATTACATTGTTAAATAATCAATTGAATAATCATAGCACATTTGATTTCATTCCTAACCAACGGGTCCCTAACTTCCACATTTTACATGTTTTTATTATTCATACATATTTCTACCTAAAAAACAATATCACATTTTAAAATCACATCCATAAAAAGTTTATTCTAAAAAATATATTATTTTAATTTATCATAAATATAAATAAATAATGTCTAAATAATAAATTAATTAAATTAATATTGATTTTATATTTTATATTTATGTTAAATAATATATGATTTTCGCTTTAAAACTGGCTTCAATGAGATGTAATCGTTGAGCCTGGGTTGTCTCGTTGCATTCAACCTGTATTGCCATTCAGCTTCCAAACATGCAACCTTCTTACCCACATCTCCGCCTTCCCCTGTAAAATGTAAAATGTGGAAGTTAGGGACCCGTTGGTTAGGAATGAAATCAAATGTGCTATGATTATTCAATTGATTATTTAACAATGTAATTGATTAATTATTTAATTAAGTGATTGTGACCTTGATTAGGCTATGTATTGATTATGCTTACATTGACTCTGATGATCTGGATGTTCATTTTCTTTGGATGTTTTTTGTTTTTGGGGTGTTCAACTTTTGAATTCCTCCAATACTATCCGGATGCCTCTTGGACACAAATTGGAGAAATTGGAGCTCTTTCTGGCAACAAGTCATTTTAGCCATGCCTCTTCACCATATCACTCGTCTCTCTAAATACAGATGACACATCAGGATGGATAGCAGCATCGTAAAATATAAACAAACTGATTGACAGACGGACCTTACATACATGCTTACATCTCAACAGCTTATTACAAAATGGCAGTCAGGCTCGCATGTGCTCAGTATTTATACACTTCTGCAAGCCCTTGGATAGCTTCTTAAAGAGATATATACACACACACACACACACACACACACACACACACACACACACCCACACACGCACACACACACACACACACACACACCCACACACGCACACACACAGAACATTGATCTACAAGGTGAAAAAAACTGAGAGAATGAAACCACTTCATCACTGTAGTGGATAAAAGTAATGCGTTTTAGTTGGTGGTGCCAAACCTTTAAAACAGGGCTTTGAATTAGCATGCTAAGGACATGTTTCAGAGCCATTGTCAGAAGATCCACAACGTCAGTGTATGAATCACCTGAGTCATTTGCAGTTATTAAACTTAAGCCAGAGTTAATCCAGAAAGCTTGATTCAGGTCTTGTATCCCACCTGTGACCCATAAGATGACAGGGCTTACAAGGAAAATAGTACAAAGGATTAGCCCAGCTTAAATCACTTTAGCTAGCAGATCTAGGAGACTCACTTTCTGATACCCTCCTTTTTTTAGACAAGAAACATCTTTATTAAATTATCACTTATGACATAGGCAATCATACATTTATATAAACAAAAACAAAACATATTGCCATAATCTTAGTTGCAAGCATTATACATCGCAAACCATATTGACATAATTTTAGTTGCAGATATTATACATCACTTAACTACTCAATCATTGTTAGTCAGACATTATATAGATCATTCAAATCCTGCCTTCTTTTAAACATCATTCCTCCCTTGTATGTATTGTTCCCACAATTCACATTTTTTATGTAATTTGTCCCTACTCTTTTCTAAAGATCCCAGTTCCAGTTGTTTTATCTCAGTTGCTGTATTCACTATTTCTAGTACAGTTGGTTAAGACTTTGATTTCCATTTTATAGCAATTGCTTTTTTTGGCAGCCACCATAATTAGATTCAACAAGGCCTTACCATGTCCAGGCAATTCTGATTCTGTATCATAGGTCAGAAAATGTATTTACCTAGCTACACCAATTTGCTCACTGAGCATCTCTGATAGAGTAGTCTGCAGGGAATCTTTAAAGTCTGCCAACTCATTGCACTCCCAGAAAATATGTTCTCGATTACCTCTTTTTCTCCATCACACCTTCATTATTTGCTATCTCCCCGAGGAAACCTTCTCTGGAGTCTACCTGGGGCTGATACCCTCCCTTTGGGAGGATTAAAGATGCCTTGTTGAAATTTCAAGTAGATGAATGAGTGTTCTTGTTAATGCTTGTTGCCTGTTTGAGTGAGTGAGTGAATGAGTGAGTGAGTGAGTGAGTGAGTGAGTGAGTGAGTGAGTGAATATGTACAGTCTATGGTAGGCTGGAATCCATTCAAGAACTGGTTTCAGTGCCTTACACCCACTGCTTATTGGGATAGAGTCCTGTTTTCTTGTGACCCTGTAACAGAAAAAGAGGGTGATTAAAAAAAATGGATAAATGAAAGTTAGGGAATTTGCAAAACATATTTCATCTTATACATTCCCAGTACATATTAGCAAGATGTGGTTGATCGGGGATAAATCAAAAACAAATGTCCATTTCTGACAAGATACTTCAGAATTTATCAACAGCAGATTTTTTCATATATTTCCATGTAATAATAAATAACATTTTAATATTTTCTGACATCATTACTACATGTAAAATCAGATTGCAGAGGTTTTGCAGAGACTTGTTTATTAAAGTAAAGGTATACAAAGTTGATCCCAGAGAAATGATGGCATCACAGTTCACATCCATGGGGCAAAGTTTTAGGTCACCAAGCCACTACCTGGTGATAGCATTAGTTAACAGGTGTAGGGGAGCATGCATTCACAGAGATAAGGTGTCTTCACAGTGAGATGAGTATCTTCTGTCCCTGCTCAAGGGGTGGGGTTAGATTGTACAAATGCTCTCAGTGCTGGAGTGATGATTAGTCTGCAAGCAACCCTCAGCATTGTCTGAAAGCTTTTCTCTTCGACACTTTTCTACATGAGGTATAAATTATGCCAACTACAGCCAAAACCATATGCGAGGGTGCTACTGTGACAACCACGTAAACAGTAAGCTGCTTACAATTTATAATAAAAGATGTATATATTACAGTTATCATATTGCCTCCAGCATTTTTACCATTTAGAATGTTTCATTAAAGAACATACATGAAGCTTTATAATCTCCTGGACAAACAGGCATAACTTATTTTGGTTTTAATCTTTTTGTAGTAAGTTATTTGTGTTGTCCAGCTGGGTTTTTATGCTTGGTGTATGTAATTCTTCTGGGGTAGAGAGTTATTTCATTATTTTTGCTAACAGTTTCCATCTTGTAGGGTGGAAGAGTATATTCATCACCAGCTTGGTAGTACTTTCCAGTGTATTTAGCACACTTACACCTTGTAGCCACCAACCCCATAAATGTCAGAAATCTCTGGTTTAAACCCCAAATTATGAACCAGTTTTTGATGAGTACAAACCTATTGATGCATGACATGGGCGTGTTGCAAAATACGAAGTTAACTTTTTTGGATCAGAGTTGCATTCAGACACTTGGTTGTATGTACCTGAGGTGAATCAATATTTTAGTAGTCTGTAGAAACTGGCACCTGTTGAGGTAGTTTATATAATTGCAGAACCACCAGACACCAAAAGGAACAGAAGAATAAATGGCAAAAGACCAGTATAGGCACCCCTTTTATTAAAAACACCAAACCTCTAGCGCCTCAGCAATCAGCCTTCCAGAAGATAACAACAATGAAAAAACAACACACCTTATATAACAACAATCAATTAAATCAAATAAAACTTACATCACAACAAATATTTCCAGTTGCATTCTTGGTTCAAGCCAACAGGTGTCATAGTGTCATACTTTAAAATAAAAACAGTTTCTTTACATAATAATCTGTTTTTCAAACAAATGATATTAGCAGCTTATATTTGTTCCAAGATGCAACCCCTTAAATCAGTATAAACTCCCCCATGCACAGAATTAAAATGACAAACAATAGGACTTTCTTCTCTCTTATTCTTGATATCCCAAATGTGTTCCTGCAGCCTAACTCTAAAAGACATTTTACTTACACCAATGTAAAAAAGGTTGCAGGAACACTTAAGTGCATATACTATACCCATAGTACTACACGTATACTCCGCTACTGGCCAAAATGTATGACCATTAATCCCTTCAAAGGACCTAGTAATATATGGACAAATAGAACAACCCCCACATGCCCAAGTACCCAACCTACCCCTAGTATTACCCAAAGTTACACTAGGTAAAGAAAAAGCTGCATGTACCAGCATGTCTTTTAAACTATGTCCCCTTTTAAAGGAGACCAAAGGAACATACCATAAGTTGGTGACCTTATGTCTTCCTTTAACAAGGAAAGACTAATAGTACTTTATACTATCTATAATGTCATTAGATAGTACATTGTAAGATGTAACAAAATACACTTTCCTACCTCCACTGACACTAGGACAGTGGGGCATACTATTGTCATATCTCATAACACGTTTATCATTTTTATCATATAAACCCAATCTTTCTAAAGCTTTAATGTTATCTATACTATATCCTCTTTGTTTAAACATACTACAAGTATTAAAAATTTCCTTCTCCAAAACCTTTGGATCTTAACAACTCACCATATGGGAGAGAATTGAAATTATGGGAAGGATGGCAACTACGCCCATCTAAAAACTGACCTCCATCACTATATTTTCTGTGTATGCTAGTATTTATTTTCCCATTTTTCTGACCTTCCAGGATCAAGTCCAAAAAAATAACAGAGTTACCACTTTGCAACCCTTCAAATTGAAAACCAAACGGATTTGAATTTAACAAATTAACAAAATCCTGTATCAAAAATTTTCTTCCCTTACACAAAAAAATCAAATAATCTCTAAACCTATAATAACATACTGTTTAAAAAAATTCAATCTATACAAAAAAAAAAAAACAACTCGAAATAACCCATAATCAGGTTGGCATACATAGGAGCAAAAGGAGGTCTCATGGCTGTACCATGGATTTGCTGATAAACCACCTGGTTAAAATAAAAAAAAAATATTAACTAAACTAAAATAAATAATATCCATAATATAACATGAAACTAGACTATCACTCAGAAAAAATCTAAGGGCCTTCAGACCTACTGAGTGTTTAATATTAGTATATAGACTTTTAACGTCTAAAACAACCCAATAATAGTCTTTACCCCAGGACACAAACTTTATTTTTTCTAAAAAAATCAAAAGAATCCTTAATATAAGAATCCAAAGTTGCAACAAACCTAGTTAAATAGCAGTGCAGCATAATTCCCATATTGTGTAAAAAAAAATAATTACTAGCTGCTTCTATTGGTCGTTGTGGGGGAGAAACCAAATCTTTGTGGACCTTAGGTAGACAATAAAATTTGGCTAAAGAACAATTATCCACATTAAATTTAACTTCTACATCTTTTTTTAGACAAATATCCAAGCCTATAGCCTTTCAGTAGAATATCTTTAAAATTCTCCATAGCTTGTTCATAATCAGCAATACTAGATACCCTATATACTTCATTATTATTTAAAAGATCCATACGCATTTTAAGATATTGAATAAAATGTAGTAGTACAATTTTATTCCCCTTATCAGCAGGCTTTATGACTAGCTCTTTCCATTTACTCATATTTTGTAACACTTGCTATTCTTGCTTGCTTAAATTATAACATAAAGCATTTTTGTTTTTCAAAAACTTTTCAGAAATACTTTCCACTGAATAATGCGCCTGCTTGAAAATTTCTATGTTGTACAGTGTAGTTATCCCAGATCCTAGTGTACTATATTTCTGAGAACTTGACTTCCCCATTTGTCCACTAACCTGATGTGTTTAATATTTTCATATTGTATTCAGAAATGTTTGCAGAAACATTTCAAAAGAGTCATTGTGGTGTGTTGTAATGCAAAACATGTTGTATTTTGTTTCAACCGCTACACCGTCACTTCACCAGATAGCAAATTCAAAGTCTGCTTTTTTATTATTATACTGTGCTTTTCTGATTGGAATCCATTCATATGTTGAACTTGAGGCCATCCCAAGCTATTTCACTCCAACATATTATTGCTTTTGATTTCCTGTCACTACAAAGACAAAGGATGTTCTGGTGTCTATTACTGCAAGACCATCCCAGGCTCCATATCTTTCCTCTTTGATAATTCTGTGGTGGTAGACAGTTGAAGTTTTTATCAAGGGTTTAAGCATCTTGGGAGTTGTGCTTGAAAACCCACTGACACTGTGGAACCAAGCACCAGCCTCATTAAACTCCGTATACTTGCATCTCACAGAGGTGAGTCAAGTGAAACATGTAATACTTCTAAATGAATTCACTATTGTTATTCATGTGCTAGTGTCTTCTCTTCCTTCACTACTATGCAGTGCACTACATCAGGGACTTAAGATTTTGATCTTGAACATCTACAATGGATGCAAAATTTGGCAGCAGGCTATTGATTGAAGCATTTTGTTTTGAGTGCAATACCCTAGTTCTGTACACGTTAAATTGATTGGCCACTGCAGCTTTTTTCCATCTACATGATTGCAGCTCTGACTTATTGAGTCCTTTCATGGTCCTGTTTGTCTTAAGTAGCTGCTAGTTCCTTACACTCCTGTATGCAACATCCACCCTTCTGATGGACTGCTAGCGTTTCCCATGATAAAACTTGAATCATTTTAGTATGTAGTCCTTTTCCTACTTGGCTTTTGCTGTATGGAATTGACTACATTTTCAGAATTGGCTCCTCTCTCAGGAGGTTCCTATATCGTGTTTGTACAGGAGACAGTATCTCAATCCAAGCCAAAGATTAAATTTAGGTTACATTTTTGTATACCTCTTTTGGCTTTCAAAAACATTTTTTTCACTTTATTCTGAAGTTTAGTAACCTACATTGTAGTTGTTTGTACTTATTTATCCTTTGTTGACCAGATTATTCCTGCTAGGAGACCTAGTTTGGTATTTCTACTGCAAGGGGAATTTTGGCCAGGGCATCAAGGAACTTTCCCTTTCATATCATACCAGGATGTTATTCACTGTAACACTTCTGGTTTCCATTCCAAGCATGTAGGTGGCTCGGAGAAGCTGGAAAGAAGATGGAGAGCAAAAGTGTAGAGGTTACCAAGCAACAGATAGAATAGAATAATTCAGAGTAGGTAGTAGTATCCAAAAGCTGCTAGTCATGTAAAGAAAACAGAGACAAAGAATCTGATGAACTGGCGAAGATGCAGAAGAAGGGTGAAGAGAAGAAAGATAGTGAAAAGAAGGTTGTCAGACCTTCACAGGACTGCAAGTGTATAATTACATGCGGGATGTATATTTAAAAGAAATGATGAACCAAAACGAACGAGAAAGTGAAGGCAGTTTCTTGGGGCAAAATTGTGTGCAAAATACAGGAAGAGGAGGTGAGAGAAATCAGAAAAAAAGAAAAAAATCCTATGTATGAACGGTGAAAGAAGGTAAGAAGTGAGTAGGAGAAGGAGAAAGAGATGGTAAAAATAAATGTGTTGTCTGACTTAGCAGTAAAGAAAAGAAATAAATTGAGAGGTATATTCCCACATCATAGCCAAAAAATCTCCCTACTAATATAACCTCTACTACAACAAACACAAACTTCAACAAATTACTCAAATCCCATCTTAGTACAACTTGGATCAGTCCATGTATCACTTGACAATCTCTATACCTTCTCTTCTCCTCCTTCAAACAACTTCCGTCTAGAATTGACACTATTCTACCCACATAGAAATACATACTCTTAGAATATGTCACATTGTCTTTGTACTTCTTTCAGTGTATGGTTACTAGTAATGTAAACTGTCTATACTACCTTTGTAAATATTTAATCTAACTGTATTTCAGTCCTGCATTGCCTGTTAACTTTTGTGTAAGCAATCTACTGTCTTCCCATTTTGTATATTTCTCATTGTAGTAACTTCTTACTATATCTTAATTGTGGAGCTTTTCTCCCCAGGAATCCACTGAAAATGGACCTGGTCCAGCTGGAATTTCCCGGTTAACAAATGTAAAATAAAATAAATAAATAAAATAAATAAAGCATGGGATACAGTGATTGCAGTTTTGGGAATATCATCTAAAGAGGTAAGAACCTTTATTCATTATAATAAATAGACTTACTGTTGCATTTTGTTTGATAGAGGACAATGCTTGGAAAGTTTTTTAGAGAAGTTTGGAAAAAAAAAAGACTGTAGTCCTTGGAACTCTTATGCAGCACAGACATGTAACAGAGAAACAAAAATATTGATTGTTGTGCAATTTCAAACTGAAGTGAATAAAGAAGCTTTAAAGTACTGTTTAAAGACTGGATATAAAGAAATTATGGACATTAAAATATATGATATCAGTGGTTTATTTACTTGGGGGTAAAATTCTGAGGTGATTTTGAAAATGATAAATGACAAAATTGTACATACTCCAAGTGTAATAAAAGTTAATAGAGGTTTTGTCAGATATAGGGGTCAGCCAAAAATGTTTCTTTTGCGGATAGAATGATCATTTCATAAGTAATTGTAAAAAGAGAAATTGTGGTGTTTGTGGAAAGATGGGGCATGAAGCAAAAAAAATTATTTAGGTTCATAGGTTCATACTAGGCTATCTGCCCTAGGGCATTTATAAACCTAGCCAGAGTGTGTTTGGCTTTCGCCACCCATTTTAAATTAATTTTGCTATGCCCTTTTTCGAGGTTAGTATACTGTGCTTCTGTCTAACAGTGACACAGAAGTGATACCCGGGGTAAACCTACGATCTCCCATCCACTCATCAAGATTCCTCTTGAAGAGAGTCAATGATGGACTCTGCCTAACCTGGACTGGGATTATATTCCAGAGTGAAGGGAGCCTCTGGGTTATGAATCTGTCCCTCCAGCATGTCTTATTTATTTCATTGCTGAGGTTCAAGTCTCTCAAGTGCGTAGCTCGGTGGGGTTTGGATTGTCTGAGGTGCAGCATGTCCATTAATTCCGGGTTGGACATGGCTTTATATTTCAGGCACAGATCGCCTCTGAGCAGGCAGTATGCCACTGAGTAGAGCTGGAGTTTCTTTAACCGGGCAGCATATGGCATCTGTTTGAGCCCTTTGATCCCCTTGGTGAGGTACTTTTGGGGTCTTTCCAGTTGCTGCAGGTGTCTGGTAAGGTACATCCCAAAAGGGCATTGTACTCAATTATGGGCCTGATGAGGGATGAGTAAAGAGGCACGATGACCTCCTCTGATCTAGATGTGAATCCCTTCATGATTAGGTGGGCTATATAAAATGTTTTTCTAACCACTTTGGCCACGTGGTTGTCAAATGAGAGATTGCTATCAACTTGGGTCCCCAGGTCCCTAATTACTTCTTCTGTACTTAATGGATTACCACCTATGTGGTAATTTGTAGGCACTTTGTTTTGCCAAAGGGATGACTATACACTTTTTGGCGTTTAGCTTGAGGCCATGGCTCTGGCACCAGTTGTCTGTTTCTATGAGGCCCTTTTGGAGGATGCTTGTGTCGGCTGGAGAGTCGATTATGGCGCCCACTTTGCAGTCATCTGCGAACTTGGTCAGCCACAGTCCTTCTGTGTTGGCCTGTACCTCCGAGAAATATATACCGAACAAGAGAGGTCCCAGGACTGAGCCTTGTGGGACGCCACTTGTAACTGGTTTGGAGTCTGACATGGCTCCAGCAATTCTAACCATGTGGGTTCTGTCCTTGAGCCAGTTTGCAACCCATCTAGTGACATAGGGGTTTATATTTAAGCTGGTGAGCTTATCTATAATGCCCGAGTGGTATTGTATTGTATTGAAGGCTTTTGCGAGGTCCAGGTAGGCTGTGTGGACAACCTTCCCCTCGTCAATGGCCTTGGTGACTGTTTCAAAGAAATCGACCAGGTTTAAGAGGCAGGATCTGCCCTTAACAAAGCCGAACTGGGTAGGATCCAGTGTCTGTAGGTCCCCAATATCTTTATTTATGATGTCCATGATGATCCTTTCCATAGCTTTGCAGACCAAGCTAGTCAGGCTTATGGGTCGATAGTTTCCAGGATCCGTTGAGGCACCACCTTTGCGGAGAGGGACCACTGTTGCTGTACGCCACTCTTTGGGTACATATCCTGTAGTAAGGCTGAGATTGAACAGTAGTTTTATGTTTGGGTTTAGCTCTTCTTGGAGTTCATGTAGGACGCAGCCCGGGACACCGTCTGGTCCCATTGATGCTGTGATTTTTGCTTTGGAGAGGGTGGCTCTTACCTGAGCATCTGAGATGTCAGGGGGGCAGCACTCTGCTGGGATAGATATTTGCCCTTTTGGTGGGGAGGGGGGGGAGAAGTTTGCTCTGAACCTGTCAGCTAGGATGTTGGCAATGTCTGTGGATTCGGTGTATTTTTTGTCATTTTGGACTAATTCTGAGCATATCTGGGAATTCCCACCCAGGTTCCTAACATAACTAAAGAAAGCCTTGTGATTATCCTTAGTGTCCTGTGCAATTTTTCTCTCGAAGCTGGCCTTAGATGATGTTATGAGTGCCAGTAGTTTTTTGCTAATACTGATCAGAGATGCCTTCCCTTTTTGGGATTTTTCTCTATCATGTAGTAGCTTCCTCCTTATGTTGTATAGTTTGTTTATGGCTGGGGTCCACCAAACAGGACATCTGCCTTTGGAGGATTGGGTCTTGGTTTTATTTGGGATTGCATGATCCATGCATTCCTGAAGGTGTTCATAGAATGCATTTATAAAGGATTCTGCGGTCTGGGCCATAATTTCCACAGGCCTGGGGGCTTTGAAGGATTCCACTTCGGATTTGAGGAGTGTGAAATCTGCTTTAGAGAAGTTTTTCACTGTGGTTTTCTGGGCAGGGGGTGGGGTCGGGATGTGAATATCCAGTGAGATTAGTTTATGGTCTGATCTTACCAGTGAGGGATACACTTCTGGTCTGGAGCATAGAGTCCCCATGTTGGTGATGATCAGGTCCAGTATGTTTTCCCCTCTTGTGGGAGTGGTAACAAGTTGTTCCATAGCATTTGA
Source organism: Protopterus annectens (assembly GCF_019279795.1). Lineage (NCBI taxonomy): Eukaryota > Metazoa > Chordata > Ceratodontiformes > Protopteridae > Protopterus > Protopterus annectens. The sequence goes on along the minus strand of NC_056727.1, from coordinate 364,886,542 downwards.
GTTTATAAATTCTAGGATCCTTTGGGCTAGGGTGTTGGAGCTAGAGTAATGCTCCCAGTCTATGTTTGGGTAGTTGAAGTCTCCCAATATAATGGTGTTTGGGGAGACCTTCATATTTTCCAGTGTTCTCAGGAAGGCCGAGTGGGGTTCCTGGGTTTGGGAGGGTGGTCTGTAGCAGGCTATAAACTGGAAGGCAGTTTTACCCACTGTTAGTTGCACATGGATAGTCTCTGATGCTTCGTGCTGTGCCACCAACCTGGAGATGTGGGTATCTTTGACGAATATTGATACTCCCCCTCCTTTTGTGGTTCGGTCCAAGTTTTGGGGCCGAAAAGCATGGTATGAGGTATAACCTGGTAGTGCTGGGGTGCTCTCGGGAGCCTTGAACCAGGTTTCTCTTACTGCACAGATTTCGATGTTCTCCATGCTAAGGAGAGTTTCGAGTGCATGCATCTTGAGGTTTAGACTTCTGGCGTTGAGTAGCATTACTTCTAGTTTCTTATCCCTTGTGATACCTATGGAGGTAGGTTTGTCTTTTGAGCCTTGCCAAAAAAAGGCACTATGGGGGTAGCAAGAGCCTTTGCCAATATCCGAAAGCCCAGGGGTGACAGGTGCAAGCCATCCCTAGTGAAGCATCGTGGCTTGTCAAGCATGTCATCCCAGGCTGACAGGCATTAGATCCCCTTTGAATGACACCAATACTTAAGCCAGTTGTTGAAATTGATCATCTTGTCTTCATATTGTGGCATCATTCTTGGTGAGGGTAAGATGCTACTCAAGGTCAGGGTCATACAGGCCTGGGCTACATGCTCAGAGAGCTCCTCTATGTCTCTTTACATGTAGTCCAGGGAGGTACGTCTCAGGTCATTCACACCAGCATGGACAATGACTGAGTCATATTTATACTTGCCTTGGAGTGACCTGAGTGCTTGTGTTATGTGGCGATTCCTAGCGCCCGACAGGCACCTCACCGTGACCTTCTCCTTGTTCAGCCTGGTGAGCGGGACGTCAGTGTGCCTGACGATAGAGTCACCTATTACAAGTGTATCAGGTGTGTTGTTTACCCTTAAGAGCTGTGACTGTTCGGCACACTGGCTTTGTGAGCTATGTGTTGCATGTGTTTTGTTTTGGGGTAGCGGTTGCTTGGGTGTCTGCTTTGGAGGTCTTTGCTGCTTAGGCAGATTTTTATTTAGAGCCTCCGAGTATGTTTTTGTGTGTTTATGCGTTTGGTTTGCTGTTATGGTAGGTCTATGTGAGACTGGAATTGTAGTGAGTGTGGTTTCCTTCTCCTCCTGACTGGTTATGCCAGTACTGAGTTGAGAGAGCTTAGCCTCCAGTTTGGCTATATGGTTGCATCTCTCACATGTGTTGGAATTTGTTTGGAGGAGGAGAGGGTTGTCTGTGTACATGAGGCAGTTGTAACATTGCCTCAAGATTCCCAGATTCACCAGCTGGACCGGAGAGGAGATTGACAACTGACCTTTGGACATGCTAGAATAGTATTGGGAATTCATTTATAATTGAAAAAAAGGGCCAATGGGGAACAAGGTACTGAAGTGGAGTTTGTGAGGGTGTAGTGCTTTTAATTTTTTAGTGCTGACTTAGTGAGCAAGTGCCAGGTAACTTAAATGCAATGTGTTACAGGTAACTTAAATGCAAAAACAACAAACAGTAACTTTCTTCAAGTGAAATAAGGAAATAAGTACAGTAAGCAATGCAGATATCACTAGGGATCCACAGAAGCACTGAAAAGCCACGTTTTAGGTGGAATTAGCGTTTCAGGAAATAATGTGGAAAAATGGGACGTGGTTGGGTAAATTGTGACAAGCACATACAAGTGAAAGAACAACAAACAGGAATGTGTGTATGATATAAAAAAGTGTAGCGTATAAATGTGGAAAACAGGATGCCACACAAGGGGAGAATAAAGAAAAAATAATATACGAGTAAAATGAAAATAATGAAGGTAAGGAACTGGTACTGGGAACAAGTGAATAAGGGCATAAAAGCTGTAAAACAGTGAGAGGATAAAATAATTCAATAGGAAAAAGTGTGAAAGAAAGCAAAGAGGGAGAGAAAAGAGAGGCAGATATGGAAAATAAATAAAGTAAGGAAGATAATGAAATTATGCAAAAAAATATAAATGTAGGAGAGCTCAATGAAATTCTAAAAGAATTGGTTATGGAAAAAGCTACAGGAGTAGATGGAATTGAATATTATATGTATAACAACATGGAAGAATGGCAAAAAGTATATCTTGTGGAAGTCTTGAATGAGTGGTTAAAAACAGGATAGTTAAATAAGATATGTATGGGAGTTATGAAATGCATTTGAAAAAAATGAGAGAAAGAGGATATTAAAATTTGGAGACCAACAAAAGTATTGAACAGTTGTTGTTGTTGTTGTTGTTGTTGTGTCTTTCGACTTTTCCCGATTAGGGGTCGCCACAGTGGAACTCTGGTCCGCTAATCATTGTATAGATTATAAATTTATGAGAATAATGGGTAAAAAATTAAGAAAAGGTGTGGATAAGTTGCTGGGAGAATATGTTTTTTGGAAAAAGGGGAAAGGAAGTCTAGATTTGTTATGGATACTAAGAAAAGTGATAGATGATATTACAAATAAAAAAGTAGAAATTAAAATTATGGTATGAGATGTGATTAAAACATTCGACAGAATACAATATGATGAGTTATAGAATATATTAAGAGATTATAATATAAATAATAAAATAATAAGAGTTATCAGATCAATGTATGAGGGTAATAATGTAAGGGTAATATTAAATGGATGGCAAAGCAAAAAAATAAAAATGGAAGGTGGGATAAAGCAGGGTTGTCTGGCAAGTAGTATTTTATTTGCATTAGTTATGAATGTGATTGTTAAATGAATAGAGAATTGAAAATGGCAAAGTATAAGATGATACAAGGAGTATATATTCCAATAAGTTTTACTTAAGCAGATGATATAATTTTAATTACTAAAACTAAGAAATGGATGGAACAAAGAATTAGGAAATGAAATAAGTATTTATGCTTGACTTATGTATTATTAAAGACAAAAGTTAAGGAATTGGGTTCTTTTTATTTAAACACCTTTATTGAATTATCAAATGTGATGTAGGCAAATTTACATGTATACAAAAGTAATCAAACTGTATTAACAAACATCATACTTCATATATATTGCTATGTATCATATAACCTAAGTAACATTATATAAATTATTCAGTTCCTGCCTCTTTTTTTTTTAAAAGAAGAAACATCTTTATTAAACCATCACTTACAACATAAACAATTATACAGTTATATAAATGAAAATAGACTACACAGACACAATCCTAGTTGCAAGTATTTTACATCATAAACCATGCTGACACACTCCCAGTTGCAAACATTATACATCACTTACGGGTCTACCCAATCATTTTCAAACAGTACATAGCTCATTTAAGTCTTGCATTCTTTTAAACCTCATTCCTCTCCTCTTTGTATTGTTCCCACAGTTCCCATTTTTCCCATGTAGTTTGCCCCTACCCTTTTCTAAAGATCTCAATACCAGTTGTTTTATCTCTGTTACTATATTCACTACTTTTAATGTAGTTGGTTTAGATTTTGATTTCCGTTTTGTAATAATTGCTTTTTGGCAGCCACCATAATTAGACACAGCAAGGCCTTACCATGGCTAGGCATTTCCAATTCTGTATCATAGCTAAGAAAAATTCTCTGTCTTGTCACACCAGTCTGCCCACCAAGCATCTCTGACAGAGCATCCCACAGGAAATGCTTAAGGTCTGCCAACCCACCACACTCACAGATAATATGTTCCCAAGTACCTCTTTCTTCCCCATCATACTTCCAACATTTGCTGCCTACCTGAGGAAAAATTCTCTGGAGTCTACTTGGGGCATAAAATATCTATGTTAATATTTCCAAGCAAAAATCCTAAATTTTCTAGATTGTGTTGCATATTTGGGAGACATACATATATCCCCCATTGTTTCTTTGTGAATTGCTTATCCATTCTGTCTTCCCAATCCTTCCTAACCTCCTCTGATTTTTATATGCTCTACTAACTTTTCCTTTCTTAATGGCAGTTTTTGTTCTAGATTCTACTAAAAACTATACCAGTGCTGTTCTTTCATTTAGGACACCCCCACACTTCTTTCTCTTTGCCTATACTCTGATATCAATCCTCCATAGGGAAGGCAATCTCTACCCTGCAGTCCAAATAAATCTTCCCATTCTATTACCTTTCCCTGTCTAGTTATTTGCTACCAATACCTTGGTTCCTTTACCACTTTTCTCCAATATTTTCCATCTCCCTCTTGCCTATTGTTTGTATCACTAATTGCAGTCATCCCTATTGGCAGAATGTCCTTTCTCTATTCCCGTTGGCTTAGTTCTTAAAATACTTTCTGCTACTTTATGAAGATAATATTCTGTATGAATACTATTGTTTGCCTTAAAGGCTGCATCCAAAATCCCAGTCTCTCCTTGTTTCTTGTGTTTCTCCCCTATTTCATCATCATTATATACTACTATATTTATATATATACTTTGAAGTACAGTTTTCTGCTTGTGCTATGTATAAGAGCCATAATTGTGTTGCTGTGAAATACCTCTTCAACTTGGGTAATCCCAATCCGCCCTGTTCTTTTGGAAGAACAAGCTTATCCCACTTGACTCTTGCCATCTTCCCCTCCCAGATAAAATCCTTCAACTCTTTATTAATTGCTATCTACAACTTCACCTCTGTTTCATAAAAATGTGCCTGACCTGTGTATAAGTCAAAGGGACTAAACACATTTTAATTGCTTATATCTATCGATGTCCATATGACAGATCTTCCATTTTCTCAGTTATTGTATTATCTTTTGTTTAGTCTCTTCCCACATGTCCTTTGCTGACAAACTGGTATCATTTTACTCCCTATTCCTAAATACTTCATTTTATCATGTCCCCATAAGTATGGATATTGCCAAAACTATTTGTATGTAGGTACACAATTTACTGCTATTGCATTTGTGTTTTAGCTTCATTAATTTTGTACCTGAAAAGGTTTCACACTGTCTCAATATGTTCCACAGCACTGTATAATGTCTCTTTCTGGTGTTGATATCTATAAAATAATGTCATCTGCAAACAAAGCCAGCTTCTCTTGACTACCATACCAATTATATCCTTGAATTTCTAAGTTTATTATTTCTTTGCCAATGGTTCTAAATATAATGCATATAACAAAGGAGAGAGAGGACAACCCTGCCTGGTTCCTCGTCTCAAGCAGAGATTATCAGAGATGACCCCACCCACTTTAATTTTATTTGCCTCCCCTCCACAAAACCACATTGATCAATATATGTCAATTTTGGCATCATGTTGGCCATTCTTTTAGCCATTCTAGACATGAACACATTATAATCATGGTTTAATATTGAAATGGGCCTGTATGAAGCTGAGTCTGATAAAGCTTTATCCTCTTTAGGGATTAAAGCTACTACTGGCTTCTTCCAGGATGTTGGTACTTCTCCTCCTCTTAAAATAGTGTTAAACAAAGCCTTCCAGGCTTTTATCAGTTTTTACCTCCTAGCTTTCAAATTTTCCACAGGAATACCATCTATTCCAAGGGACTTTGCTGTAGATTGGTTATACATCACAGTTTTTATCTCATCTCCTCCTATCCTAATCATTAGTAATTGAGCTCATCTACCTCTAACCTTGGCATATTTAATTCTTCCATAAACATTTCCATTTGTATTTTTTCTTGATTTCCATATTTCTCTGCTTCATACAGACTTTCATAGAATTTCCAAAATATTTCTAACACCTCTACAGGATCTCTTGTTGTTTTCTTTATTATAGGCTGCCTAAGCTTGGGGACAGCCCTTTATACTTTCTGTTGCCTGAGTTGTGCTAAAAGTTTTTGTGCTCTATGGTTATTATCAAAAAACAGTTGCTTAACAGCAATCTTTCTAAACTTGTGCTTATTATCAAGGTATTCCTTTATTTTCTGCTTAGCATTCTGCAGTTGATACTCTTCTTGTTCTGCGAAATTTCCCCTGTTCTGCAGCAATTTAACATTTGTCATTTCCTCTAAATAATTCATTTTATTTCTTAACAATAGCTCCCTTTCTTTTACTTCAACCTTATTTTTAAACTGCACCTTGATTTTATCCCACTTCCTAGCTATATTTTCAGAAGAAATTTCTGTCCTGTCTAATAGCTCTTGAGTAATCTCCACTAGCCATCCCTTAAATTCCTCTCTTTTCAACAGATAGGCGGGAAAACACAAGTGTCTCATTTTTATTTCATTACCCTGTGTTTTTATTTTAGTTATTATTGGCTTATGATCTGAAATAGTTATTGGGTGTGGATCAAGACCTTCAATTAAATGCACATGTTCCTGTGAAATGAAAATTCTATCTAGCCTAGCCCAGTTTTTATATCTTGGGGAATAATATGTAAATTCACTCTGAACTCCTGTTACTGAATTCACATCTTCCATGCCAAATGTTTTCATATATTTCATCAAAAATCTATCCTCCTTTGTTATACTTTCCCTTCTGGGCCCCCTAGACACACCTTCATTGTTACAAATCACATTCCAGTCCCCACCTGTAAGTAATATTCCTTGCTGAAAATTGATTATTTCTTCCAGAATTTTCATAAGATCCATTGTAGCAGCTTTAGGTGGAAATATATGCCAGTGTAATCCTCCTCCCTTGGCAGTAGCCCCTTAGCACTACAAATCTGCCGTTATCATCTTTATTCTCTTCTGTCAGTATTGGAGCTCCTCTTGCAATTAATATAAGTGCTCCTCTTTTTCTTTGTTCCAAGTATTCCACTGAATAACCCTCCTGAAAACCTTTCTTTATCAAATTCACATGTTCAGTTCTTTCTGTGTGTGGCTCCTGTAACATAGCTATTTGCGGTCTACATTTTTTAATAAACTTCACTACTTTCTTGTTTTGTATTTATCTGTGAGTCATTTGACATTTAAAGAGTCTGCAGAAAGAATCATATTTTTGAAGGTTATTCCCACCTTTTATCTGTAACAGCTTTTTTGTTAGTCTAGTTCCAGCTTTTGTGTTACTTACATGCACTGTTTGGCAGGTTAATAACATGCTTCTTGTCATCTCTATTTCAGCCTATGTCACATCTTACAGAAGTTCTTGTTTTATTGAAAACCCTCAAACAGAAATACACACACACACACACACACACACACACACACACACACACACACACAATACCCCCTAAAACCTATTAACTTAATAATAACACATAAAACTATGTACATCTTAAAATATTGAAGTTTTACCCTCCTAATAAGAACAAACTGACAGCCACACACACAGATTCAAGTTAAACTAAAAGAAAGATTATCCATGCTAAGATGCATGGTAGAGCTTGTGATTCTATTAAGTGTTTTCTGGTTTTGCCTTATTTTTTATAGCTCTTTCTCATCTGGGAAAACTCTTGAATGCTTTCAGAAAACATTTTCTCCAAGCCATTTCTCTCTATCAGATTGTTTGCTAGATACATGAGAACCAGATACAAAACTGTTTACTAGAAAAAAAGCCTTGTAATATTCAATGCTCTTTCATTTACTTGCTCTCTTAAAACTTGTTACTGTATAATGTTGATGGCCTTAACCCAGTCATTCCCTATGCAAGAATGAGAAAAAGCACACTGATTTTTCGTTTGTTGTGCTCTTTTAACCAGATCTTTATCTTTTTTTGTTAACATTGCAGTGCCTACATTTCTTAATTCTGAACAAGGAGAAAGAGTGAAGGGGGAAAAGAAAAAGAAAAAACAAGAGCACCTGTTTACATTAGTATCCAGATTACATTTAAAATAACTGAAACAAAAAACTTTACTTAACATGCAAAGAAAATCATGCACATTTTAAATAGTACTATTAAGAAAAAAGCTGTTTTACTTACAGTTAACTTTCTCCATCTTCTTCCCGTCTCTTGAGTATTTGCCAAACATTAATGACATGAAGCAGGGCATATGCTATAGAGTCCCCTACAAGTTTAACATAGTCCACAAAAGTCCAACATTTCCAGATTTTCTTGTTCTGTCCTGTTTCACAAATATAATTATTGCTTTGTAATCCCACATTTATCAATTTCCAAGCTACTGATTTTATTCTCCAAACTTTAATGACCTGAAGTAGGGCATATGCATTAGAGTCCCCTACAAGTTTAACAAAGTCCAAGAAAGTCCAATATTTCCAGATTATCTTGTTCTTTTCCTGTTTAACTCCATTTCCCAAACCCTGTCTCTGCTTCATATCCAGTGCACTCTCCATTCTTCTAGTCAACTCCTGTGCTTTGTTTTCCTCTCTCAAGCATTTTCCGTTGAAACACTGGGAAAGGTTTCACTGGCACAATCTCTCTGTGGTCTTTATTAACAGAACAAGAATCAGAATCTCCTTCTGTTTCTTGTACTTTAGCACGTAATTCATCAAAAAATTATTTTGTTTCTCTACTGAAAAGTATTTTAAACATAACTTGGTACAGCAGTTTGAATCTCGCATCTGCTTCTTGACCTTCCCTGAATAATTGAAAAAATGTATTCCTCTTCTGCCTGGTGTGCAATGAATAATCATTCTCCACAAACACTCTGCTGTCTCCCAGTTTTAGTATGTTGTCCTTCTGCCACAGTTTTGTCAGAATCAACTTCTTCTTTTGATAAGATTGCATCTTCACTATTAAAGGTCCAGGTTGTTTTCTTATAGCCTAGTTTGGAGCATACACATGATGATGTTACCTTTCAATTAACAATTCCTTGTTGTGGAATACCTGTCCAGTTCCTTATTTGTACTTTCATGAAATTAGTAGTCTGCTCCTTCCAGCTTCTCATGTACAGCAGAAAATCTCAGTGCTCTGTCCTCTAATTCTGTTATTTTTAAACATCTCTTATTGTGCAGTCTTGTATTCTGCCAACCTTTTCTTCATTTCAGCCTCTGAAGTTTGCACTTTTATCACCATATCGGAGTATCTGTTTAAAGCTTCTTCCATTTTTTCCAGCCTTTTATTGTTTGAGTTGATATACTCCATCAGTGTTTCATTTATTGTAGTCGGGTCTATGTGCAGTTGCTTTATACATTCTTTAAGGATACTGGAAGTCATGTCTGGAGCTTGCAATGCTTTTTGCTGAACAGCTACAGTACTTTTCTCAGTCAGCTTTTTTTCATCGCCTTTTGTAGTTAATTTTTCTTCAGATCCTCCACATTTCCTTTTTCCTGGCATCCAGGTAGTGCACTGACTAGCCAGTTACTGAAATTTATTCAGAAATCCAGGTCCACTGGTTTGTCTGAGCTTCTGTTTTCACACTGGAAGAGCTAGAATTAAGCTGTTACTCAATGTGCAGCCAGATTTGTGAAAGTCTTGACAAGCATAGTATGGGATCGAAGGAACAAATTATTGTGTATTGGCCCTCTAGCAGAGCAGGGAGGGGCAGAGGAATCTTTCTTTTCTTTTCCCCGGACAAGTTTTCCAAGCATATAATTAAATCTGGTAAAAAGAAAGATGAATCTTTCCACACACTCGTTCATCTTCTGCTTTGATTGTCCATCAGGTAAAGAGGGAGGGTACAGATTTGACTCCCACTACTTCTGGCTGTTCCACTTTAGTTATTGATAATTCTGATAGAAACTTTCTAGACAAGCTACTGTATCTCCTGCCTTTGAACTTGAGCTGTCAAGCTCTCCTTCCTCTAGACATTCCTGTATCAGTTCTGTGTGAATCAGTAGACGAGTTTCTTCACACTGGAGTGTTACTGTTGGATTCATGTATTTTAAAATGGTGGCATCATTTTTACAAGCCCTGGTGAGGCCATGTCTGTTCTGTCCCCATCCCCACCCTCACTGCTTCTAAGATGGACTTGGATTTGATTCCAGTCTCCCTTGCAATAGCTCTGTCTTCAGTGCCAGCCTTTTTGGCATAATTTCCTGAAGGATAGGGAGTGCCTTACCAGTGTTAGGCTCCCCAGCGATAGAGCCTTTGACATCAAAGGTGAATGACATGGTCAACCTTTCCTTCTTTGCTGTTAGTCATATCTCCAGTGCTGGATATTTCAGCTACTGTATCTCTAGTGCCAATCTCCTTGTCATCACATGAGCTCAGGGCTAGTGGCAAGTGGCCATTGTTAGCACTGATTTTTGTCATTACTACTCTAGGCATTCTCATCACTGGACTTTGAGACTTCAGTTTTGAGGGAGATCATGGTGTGCTGTATATCAGCGGTCCCTCTCAATAATAGGGAGATGCAGGTATTCAGTATCAGAATGCTTTGAAGCCATCTGGATCCTCTCGATGCCAAATATTTTGATGCTGACCATGTCACAGGTGCCAACCCCATCGCTGGTTTTGCACTCAGTGCAAGCACTAACCCCAATGCCTGCTACAGCTGCAGCTCTCCCGCAAGACCCTTTTGATGTGGAGTTTTTTTGCTTCCAAAATCTAGGTTCAGAGAAGGAAAAAAGACACTGGAGACCTTACCACTTCTAATGCTGCTTCATTCTTGGAAGTTTCTCTTTTGAGGAATCTGAAGAAGTGAAGCTGTAAGAAGAAGCAGTTCAATTCTCCCTTAGAGTCTCTTCTAGCAGATACTGATGACATGGATAAAACTGTTCTGTTTTGTCCAGCCTTTCTCCTCTTTTTACATTGTAATGCCCACATTTCTTAAAACTGAAAAAGAGAAGGAAAAAAAGCACCCATTTACTTTAATATCTTTATCACATACAACAATCACTGCAAATGCTTTACTATACAACACACAATTTATATGTTTCATACAAATACTGTTAAGAACAAAATGATTTTACTAGTTATTGTTTTCCCTCTTTCTTCCTCTTTTTCCCCTTTTAGTGTTATTCCAAACATTAATGACAAAGTGGGGTGGGTCTATGTTCGGCTATCGAAAACATAAACCCTTGAATGTCTAAATATCCTAGGGAAATCATCATTATGGAACATTACCAAACATGAGTAACCGTGAAACAAAATTCATTGAGTGGCCATAGTTGGCCAACAAACAGAAAGTAATGTGATGCATAAAGTAAGTGAAGGAAATCTTTTAAATTTACCCTATTCCCCACTGTAGTGCGATCTCAGAGTTGGTATATATAGTTGGGAGGGTGATTCCAAGTTTGGAGAGATTCTTGAACTGATGGCCAAGAAGGTTTTCTACCATTCCTTCTCTAGAAAGTATTCTGCAGAATGCTTTTTATTCTCCCCTGTTAACTTTCTGAGAGATGAAAAATAGTTTCTTAGTCCTCTGTGAGGCATGGAAAAATCCTGATGTGGTTGCCCCTATACCAAGAAGGCAAACTAGGGTCCTCTGTCTCTCTTTGGGCTAGGATGCATTAGACAAGCCAAACCAAATAACCACAAAGTGAACGAAAACCAACAGGAACAAAGATGAGGAAATTCAAACCAACTGCAGTAGTTCACAGGAAATAGCGTAATAGTACTTTAATAGCCGCTTTCGTCAAGAGACTTCATCAAAATACAAAATAATATGGTCAACCTACTTTAAATAACAATTCATTCAATCAATTAAACAATCAGTTAAAAATTAAAATGCTAATAACATTCAATTAAATAAAGATGTTACAGTATTCTTATCTATACATAATTTACGGTCCTTTAAAAAACACTTTATGTTGATTGCTTCGTTTAAACCTGGATATTTATCAGATTTTAATCTGATTTGCCACAATGTTTCTCTTTGTTCGACATAATTCCTAAAATCACCCCCTCTCAAATCTACTTTACATACTTCGATAATTGTAAATAAAAATTTCTTAAAGTTTTTACAAACTAAGGAATGTTTAAACGGGGCATTTGTCTCGTCATGAGTATTGATACTATGTATGTGTTCTCGGATACGTGTTTTGAGGCACCTAGTGGTCATTCCCACATAAAAAGCTGAACAAGAACTACAAATGCTAATATAAATGACCCCCTTGGTGCAACAATTGACATGTTCTGGCACGTGAAAGGTTTTGTCTATAGTGTCAATAACTATTAATGGTCCTTGAGAAATGTACCTACACATGTTACAATTGTAACAAGGGAACATACCTTTCGTAGTTGCCCTGTTTATTTCCTGCTGTGTCTTGTTTTCCTTTAGTGCCTTTTTAATATTAAAGGTGTTCCTAAAAACAAAGTTGGGTTTCTTCCCTAAAACTTTAGAAATTTCATAATTTCCCTGTATAATTTTCCAATTTTTTTCTATTAAACTTTTAATAAAAACACTGTCGATGCTCATATCCAAGGAGCAGACTAATTTGTCTGACACCGTAAATTATGTATAGATAAGAATACTGTAACATCTTTATTTAATTGAATGTTATTAGCATTTTAAATTTTTAACTGATTAATTGTTTAATTGATTGAATGAATTGTTATTTAAAGTAGGTTGACCATATTATTTTGTATTCTGATGAAGTCTCTTGACGAAAGCGGCTATTAAAGTACTATTACGCTATTTCCTGTGAATTTCCTGTGAACTACTGCAGTTGGTTTGAATTTCCTCATCTTTGTTCCTGTTGGTTTTCGTTCACTTTGTGGTTATTTGGTTTGGCTTGTTTTACACACCACGCTATGGCTGAGGAAATCGACTAGCAGTTATTAAATTTAAGCATACATCCCACCCCGGGAACTGATTCAAGCAACATCAACAACCTGCTGGTTTCTACTTTAATCGACATCCAAAATTCATTAAAGTTCCTAGTAGCAAGGGCTACTACTTCATTATCATCAGCGGCGAATGCCTCCAGTCCGAGTGGGTCGTTTAAAGAGATGGACACCGTTATTGAAGTGGAAGAGACCGGTCACCAAAAGAATCAAACGAAAACAGGCGATAATGACATTTTACACCATCACCGGACCGGTAACTCTGGTGTAAAACCCTTATTGGACACTTACAGCAACCCTTTCGGTGAACATTCCACATTTCTACACTCGTTTTACGATGAGGAGATTAATAAGAAACGTGAACTGTTAACTAAATTGTTAAAAAGATACCGGTCTTTAACTATTGAGAACTGCTATTTTGAGCGTTGCATAGAGCTGCGGATCATGCCGAAAGGGCTTAGATTTTTTAAATGCCCCAACGGCGTTCAAATCGGTGATCCAATGTTTGGCATTTTAGTTTCCTTTTTTAACGAAGCAGGTATGTCTTTTCTGAAACTATTAATTGATAATAACTCTACAAAAATGTCTTTTCTAAGAGACGAGATTTGCCAGCTAGAAAGCCAAATCAAAGCAGCAGGTAACAACAAAAACCAGATAGACTACTTTAATAAATTGTCTGAAGAGGTTGAAAGACACTCTACGGAAATTACAAATAGAAAACATGTCAAATTAGAGCGGGATATTTCTGCTTATGAAACAAATTCTGCCTACAATTATTTTGTACCGGGTAACAAGGAATATAGTTCCAAAGTACCATCATTTTATTCTGTTAATAAACGGAACTATAGTTCAGTTGTGAACAGTAGGGAAAACAATGTTGGCTTTAATTTTAATGATGGAAAAAGATTTCCAACAAAGAATCTTGATTCCACACGTGGTGCTTGTAGCAACGTAGATCAGACTGAAAACGTTACAAATACCGAACAGTCTGAAACTAACGTTACAGGTAACAACACTATCGACGAAGATACCAGTAAGGCAAAGACTGGCGATGCAAGTTTAAAAACTGTCACTAGTGTCTTGCTGGATTCTTCTAACACTTTTTTATGCAAGAAGGCACCACCGGTCAAGAAAACAATGTTCACAAGGAGCCGGACTTTTCTGGGTTCAAACTCGTCGGGAGACGAGATTTAATCCCACAGTTGGATAATTTTGACATTATTAATTTAACAAATGTTGAGTTTGACAATGATGAATTAAATGTGTTGAAGCGGGGTTTTAATTTTGTCCCTACTACTAGGGCAGATTTTGGCAAAACCGTTGTGGATATTAAAAAATTTGTTAGGAAATTAAATCTTTCATATATACTACCGATGAAAAAAAATTACATCGTTAGCGCACACAATTAAGGTAAGTGTTCGAAGATGCATAAAGCATTAGTGGGAACTAGGAACTGTTCTAAGTAAAATACTAGACATGAACACAACAATCTAGAGATTTTAATGAAGGTTTTTAATGAGCTATGCAAGAAAAATAATGTTCTGAGATTTATGAGGAGTCACAAAGCAATATTGTTATAATGTTATACACAGGATTCATACACCAAGAAAAATGTTTGGATATTGGAAAAACAAAGCATTGAAAAAACCTTCTGTTTACATCACGTTAATTGCACACAATTAGTGTGTTCGAGAAGATGTTTGTTTACAGGAACTTGGTATTCTAGAAGTAAAAATACCAGACACATGAACACAATCTAAATTTAAATTTTAATTTAAGGCTAATGCAGAAAATAATGTCTTGAAAATAATGTGAAGTCACAGAGGAGCAGCAACAAATAATGCAACACAGATTCATACACCAAGAAAATGAAAAATGTTACAGATATTGGAAAATAAAGACGAATATGAAATCATTCCATTATATGAAATAAAGAAAAAACAAAGATTAATACATTCTTTTTTATATGAAGCTTTGATGTCCAATGAAATTGACTTGGACGTTTATGAATTCTGTGTCATAGATAAACTATGATAGTTCTTAGTGTTCGAAGTACAAAAAAAAAAAAAAAAAATATAGACCCACCATTTAGACCAAGAGTTCTTTCACCACATCCGTTACAGAAGGAATATTTCTTGTTGTAGATGCCATTACATCCCCTTCGTTTTTAGACAAGAATCATTTATTAAAGATTCTTGGCACTTTTTAAATAAATTAAATGAACTTGCTGCCACAAATATTTTTGATCCTGAGATTCACATCATGTTTACAGTAGACGTAGTCTCTTTATACACCTGCATCCCCCACGAAGAAGGAGTTGAGGCCATACGTACCCTATTAAGAAAAAACAATGAATTTAATACAGGTCAAATTTCTACCATTTGTAGGTTTTTAGATATTTTGTTGTATCACAATTATTTTCTGTTTGGGCAAACATACTATAGACAAAAAAGAGGCGTAGCGATGGGGTCTCCTGCAGCACCATCTTACGCGAATTTAGTAATGTCTTGGTGGGAAGAAGTTTTTCTAACCCCATTAAAAACTAAGTTTCATATATTGTTATACCATAGATTTGTTGATGATTTAATTTTTATTATTGAAGGTAATAAGAATACAGTGGATAATTTTCTTTTTGAAATAAACAGATTAGAAAGTTTTTTAAAATTCACTTTGGGTGGTTCAGGGTTACATATCAACTTTTTAGATATTTCTTTTTGGTGGGATTCCACTGAACATAGATTTAATAGTAAGATATATTGAAAAGACACCTTTACTAATAGTTATCTTCATTTCCAAAGTGCACGTCCCAAGCACACCATTAGGAATATTCCTAAGGGGCAATTTATAAGGGCATGTCGAATAACATCAAGAGAACAAGACTTGACAAAAGAAATTGAATTTATTAAAAACATGTTTATCAGAAGAGGGTATACAACACACATGTTAGAAGATATTATTACAGAAGTGTTAGGAAAGCGAACATCACACTATCCAGCATTGCTGAATTATAATAATTTTGATAACACCACCGTTTTATTTAATAGACTAGAAAAAACAAACGTCTCAGACAAATTAGTCTGCTCCTTGGATATGAGCATCGACAGTGTCTTTATTAAAAGTTTAATAGAAAAAAATTGGAAAATTATACAGGGAAATTATGAAATTTCTAAAGTTTTAGGGAAGAAACCCAACTTTGTTTTTAGGAACACCTTTAATATTAAAAAGGCACTAGAGGAAAACAAGACACAGCAGGAAATAAACAGGGCAACTACGAAAGGTATGTTCCCTTGTTACAATTGTAACATGTGTAGGTACATTTCTCAAGGACCATTAATAGTTATTGACACTATAGACAAAACCTTTCACGTGCCAGAACATGTCAATTGTTGCACCAAGGGGGTCATTTATATTAGCATTTGTAGTTCTTGTTCAGCTTTTTATGTGGGAATGACCACTAGGTGCCTCAAAACACGTATCCGAGAACACATATATAGTATCAATACTCATGACGAGACAAATGCCCTGTTTAAACATTCCTTAGTTTGTAAAAACTTTAAGAAATTTTTATTTACAATTATCGAAGTATGTAAAGTAGATTTGAGAGGGGGTGATTTTAGGAATTATGTCGAACAAAGAGAAACATTGTGGCAAATCAGATTAAAATCTGATAAATATCCAGGTTTAAACGAAGCAATCAACATAAAGTGTTTTTTAAAGGACCGTAAATTATGTACAGATAAGAATACTGTAACATCTTTATTTAATTGAATGTTATTAGCATTTTAAATTTTTAACTGATTAATTGTTTAATTGATTGAATGAATTGTTATTTAAAGTAGGTTGACCATATTATTTTGTATTCTGATGAAGTCTCTTGACGAAAGCGGCTATTAAAGTACTATTACGCTATTTCCCGTGAATTTCCTGTGAACTACTGCAGTTGGTTTGAATTTCCTCATCTTTGTTCCTGGTGGTTAGGATGCATTAGAATTGTGCCAGTAGTAGATATCATTGTTGCTGTCACTGCCTTTGATACCTCAGTCTCTGGTGGCCCATTTCCCCCCAAGTAAGGGCTGTTTATTGATGTAGGAAGTTGATCATTTGTCTTACATTTTTTCAGTGAAGGTACTGCACTATCTGCCTAGCATGCCTAGGTTCCAGTGTATTGCAGATGAGTTCCACAAGATACTGGAACAGTTGCCACAGGGGGTGAAAGATCTTAGGAAAAAAGCTCACTTCTGAGATGACAACAATGATGTCAATTTCTAACTTTGTTGTGCATCTTACAGACATTGCAGTGGATGAGGTGGTACAAGCACTAGGTGCTGCTGTTAAAATTCTGCTGTTACACTTGGCTACAATTGATTAATTTTCTGAACGTTCCATAGTGTCTCTCCAGAATGCCCTTATCAGTGAGACTTACTATTCACCCATCAGATTAAAGAAAAGCTTCAAGAAAACTAGTAATGGCAAAAGTCACTGCTCAGGAGGTCTGTTTCTAGGCCCCACAACATTACTTAGTCGAGACACTGTGCAGATGTGATTAAAATGGACCACACAACAGTAATGGAACCAGCAATTTTGGAAGAGTCAGCATGAGTGTGAACTTACAAAGCAGTCACCCCCCCCCCCCACCGAAGCAGAAATAATTTGCAGAGTAAAAGATGTGATTTTTTTAATGGGGGGATTGCTTTAGCAGGGTTTCTGAAGGCTTGTCTTACAGTCCAAATCTGGAGGCAGTTGCATGTTGCTTGCCCTTCTGCATTGGCTGGCTATCACTTAGGACTGATAGGTAAGGAGTGTTATGTCCATAGACTACAAAATGTCATTCTGCACATCCCTCTTCCATGCTACTTTCCTGAACTAGATGCATCACCCCACCAAAATAGCAAAGTTAGAAAAAGAGATAATGAACCTGCTTAGAAAAAAGCCTTCCTAGTGGACCCACTAGATCAGAGAGGGTCTGGATACTGTCTGAGATTCTTTTTTGGCTCCAAATAAAACAAAAGACCTTATATTGATTTTGGACTTAAATGGTCTGAATGACTTGATCCCAAAACACGCATTTCAGTTGTTCTTGATGTAATCAACCCTCCCTTGCTTAGCAGGAAGGGACTGGATACTGTCCCTTGATTTATGACAGTTACTTGCATATTAATACAATAAAGGAGTACATGAGGTTTCTTTCTTTCTTTCTGGGTAGGTTTTTCCATATGGACTTCTCATAGCCCCAGGTGTTTATCAAATATATGACCATTATCACAGAACACCTGAGTGTGCAAGGGATGAAAGTATTCTCCTTTCTGGGCAGTGATCTCAAAATCATACCAAAACTAGACAATCTGTTGGGAATTTCAAGATGGCTGCACATTGATCAACAGCTTCATTTTAGCTCTCCCATTGTGAAAAAATAACTGAGAAACACCAGCCAGTGATATTGTTAGCTTGAGTAAAATACAATTACTAGCTAGTACGTAAACTGCCCGGATGCCGGCAAAGAAGAAATTTAGAGACCCTGAAAGGAAATCAACCAGAAAAGGTGAATAGAAAACACTGTCTGGGAAAAATCCTGCAGTTATTCAGCAAAAAGCAGTTCAAGCTCCAGCTTTAGTAGAAGAGATGGGTTCCAGCAATTTAAAAGAAAACATAAGACAAAGGTGCTCAAAATTGATTCAAATGAATAAAACATTGAAGGAAAATATCAACTTAGATAACAGAAGGCTAAACATTGCAAGAGGTTTTAAACAGCTACTCAGATGAACTGATAAAACTGCAAAAAACAAGGGTCAAAATGAATAAAAGGTTGGCTGAGTGTAAGACTGTTAAAGAAAAGCTGTTTCAAAACATGGTAGAGTTAGAGGACAAGAGCACACAAACACCTGTGATTTTCTACTGTACCAGAGAAACTGGAAGGAACAGACTCTATACATTTTATGAAAGCACAAATAAGTAACCGGACTGGTATTTCACATCAGGAATTGTTAATTGAAAGGGCACATTGCATCTATGCTTCAAACCTGGCCATAAGAAAGCAGCCAATAACTGTATTAGTAAATATGCAATCATACCAGCAAAAAGAGTTGACAAAACTGTGGCAAAAGAGCAAAATATTAAAATTTGGAAGCCATAGAGTGTTTGTGGAAAATGATTACTTAGTCTACCCCAGGCAGAAGAGGATACAATTTATCCCAGCAATTAGGGAATGTTGAGAGGCAGGTGTGGGATTCAAGCTGCTGTATCCAACTGTTTTCAAAATATTTTTTTCCTACAGGATCAAAGTCATTTTTTCATGCAGAACATGCTAAGGAGAAGTATCAAAGTTTGTCCAACAAGGGGTGAGTCATTAAACAGAAGAAGACTCTGCTTTTTATTCTTCTGATTGTAAGGCTCATAGAGAGACTCTGCCAATGAATCCTTTTTCAGTGTTTCAAAGGAAAATGCTTGAGAGACTGAAAAAAGCACAGAAGTTGACAAAAAGAATTAGGAGTCCCTTAGACCAGAACTAGAGTCTGTGGTTGGGAGATTGAGATGAACAGGAATAAGACAAGCAACACTGAAATTAGTGAATAAATGTGAAATTATAAGTCAGCAGTCTCATTTGTGAAGTATAGCTTTAAAAGAAAACACGACTTGGAAAGATGGGATTTTTGTTGACTTTATTAAACTTGGGGGACTGACAGGCATATGCCCCACTTGGGTCTGTGTTCGGCTATTGAAAACATAAACACTTGAATGGCTAAATATCATACAGAAATTGTTATGGAACATTACTGAGCATGAGTAACTGCAAAAAAAAATCATTGAATGGCCATAGTTGGTCAACATCGCAAACACAACCAACCAAGGTTTAGGGCTTTGCCCGCCCATAACCTCCCAACTATATATACCAACTCTGAGATCGCACTACAGTGGGGAATAGGGTAAATTTAAAAGGTTTCCTTCACTTGCTTTATGCATCACATTACTTTCTGGTTGTTGGCCAACTATGGCCATTCAATGAATTTTGTTTCGCAGTTACTCATGTTTGGTAATGTTCCATAATGATGATTTCACTATGATATTTAGACATTCAAGGGTTTATGTTTTCAATAGCCAAACATAGACCCACCCTACTTTGTCATTAATGTTTGGAATAACACTAAAAGGGGAAAAAGAGGAAGAAAGAGGGAAAACAATAACTAGTAAAATCATTTTGTTCTTAACAGTATTTGTATAAAACATATATAAATTGTGTGTTGTATAGTAAAGTATTTGCAGTGATTGTTGTATGTGATAAAGATACTAAAGTAAATGGGTGCTTTTTTTCCTTCTCTTTTTCAGTTTTAAGAAATGTGGGCATTATAGTGTAAAAAGAGGAGAAAGGCTGGACAAAAGCATGGTTATGTTATAATCTTGGGCTGTTGGGATGGGGTATAGAAGTGCACTGATTATAGTATATGTAGAAATGTTTTCTTTTCTTTTGCATAGCTGAATACATGGATTAATGCCGTTGGTTTAATCTAGTGACTATTTTTTTGTTTGTTTTGTGAATGCCAATGTTTCTCTTCTTTTTTTATTAAATGAGGAACTATAATGTAATAAATAGTTTTCTTTAAGCAAACAAATGTTCAGAGCCTGTTGAGAAATCTGAAACTGAGAACAGCTCTACATTTTGATCTTAAGATTCCATGAAAACAAGCTGACTAGAGGTGAAGGCAATACATTGAGAGGTCTGGATAGTGTTTCCTGAGTGAAACATAAAATTAAAAGGTACAAGGACAAGCAGTTCAGTAAAACAAAGTTTGAAATTATTGGAAGTGAATAACCGATAGCATTTTGGTACTAAATACTTTAATGCATTTACTACAGCAGTGTATATTTTAGGTTTAAAGACAGCCAGTGCAGTTTTTCTTAAAGCTAAAAGTTAATGTTTTCTGAAAGTATACAGATTGTTTTTCACATCTGGGAGAGGATTTAAGAGAAGAACAGACAGCAATTAGCGTAAGTAGGAGCACAGTAGCATGCATATTAACATAGATAACCTTAATTTTAGGCAGTGTTTTGCCTTTGTATGCAGCTGACAGTCTGGGATAATTCTTCCCATTAGGAGAGTTAAACTTGATTATTTGAAGATGTACATAGTTTTGTGTATTTAAGTTAATATGTTCTGGAGTGATCTGGAGAGTTGTTTTGTTGTTCCAAGGCTTTCATTAAAACACATAATCTTGTAAAATGTGACATAGGTGTAGATGACAAGAAACAACTATATAAAAGGTCAGCCTGCCGAACATTAGTGAGTGCATGTAATACTAAAGCTGAAAATAGACATTTGAAAAAATGGTCATATATAATAGTTGGGAATAATTGCTTTCTATCATAATGACTACAGTAAATATAATACTTTGGAATGTGAATGGCCTCATTGGTATAGACAAAAGGAAAAAGAAATGAGCATGTGAATTTCATAAAGAGGATTTCCGAATAGTTATTCAGCAGAGTATCCGGGACAAAGGAAAGGGGGAGTACTTAAACTAATTGCTAGAGGAGCTCTAATAGAGAGAGAAAAGGGGGCAAGATAGTTATGGGAAAAGGGGTTGAAGATGTATGGATGGTAATGGATACTGGCAAGGGAGAAAGATTACACTGGCATGTATTTGCATTCCTCATAAAACTGATTTTATGTAATTTAAAACAAATTGGGGAAAATGATCAGCTTTCAGCAGGGAATGTTACTTTTAGGTTGCACTAGAACATGATTTGCAGCAGTGAAAATGTATCTGGGGGATCTGGAAGGGAAAATATAAAAAAGTGTAGATTTCTGAGGAAATTTAGAGGATCATAGGAAGTTACTAGTCTAATGGCCTTAGGGCCCTTACGAGCCTAGCCAAGTTCTTCCCTTATTTCCATGATCAGCACCTAATGCCCATGTCCAAGAGGAACACAGGCGGAACCCCTAGGGTGAATTTACAGTTACCCATCCAATCATGCAGATTGCATTTGAAGAGGGCCAAAGAGGTGCTCTGTTTGACATTAAGTGGAAATCTGTTACAAAGTTTTGATGACCTTTGGGAGACAAATCTGCCTCTCCAGCAGTTTCTATTAATGTCACTTACCAGGTTAAGGTCATTATAGCGAGTAACCCATGTACCATTTGACTTGCAGATATGCAGCATTTTCAGTAAAGCAGGGTCAAAATTGCCTTATATGCAAGGCAGAGATCTGCCCTGAGTAGGCTGTATGA
The DNA here is from genome assembly GCF_019279795.1 of Protopterus annectens. NCBI lineage: Eukaryota > Metazoa > Chordata > Ceratodontiformes > Protopteridae > Protopterus > Protopterus annectens. The sequence continues at coordinate 364,864,670 of NC_056727.1, read as the reverse complement.
AACAGAATAAAGTGACAGTGATTTCAGATGATCCACATGGGACAAATGCTGAAGACCTTGAATTTTCCTTGTGAGGAACCTTTGTGGTTTCTCCATTTGCTGCAGGTGCTTGGAAAGGTACATACCAAAAGGGGGTTGTACTCAGTTATTGGCCTGATGAGGGAAGAGTACAGGCAGGTTGTAACATCTTTTTTTCTGGAGGCAATACCCTTACTTATGAGATGAGCAATATAACATGCCCTTCTTACCACTGTGGAGACATGGTGATAAAGTTAAGATTGCTGTCAACCTGTGTGCCCAGGTCTCTCACCACTGAGTGCATACTTAGGGTGTTGCTGTTGACATGGCAATTCATTTACTAGTATTTAACTTTATCTGCAAATTGTAAGTAATGCATTTATGTGTAGAATAGACTGATCATGTTCTTGGTTACATAATACTTTTGTCCCATGACTTTACACATAAGATTTAACTTTTATTTGCAAGTAGTTAATATGACTTTAGTGGAAGTAGTTCTCTTTGAATAATCTTACCCATGATACTTCTATAAGGATGATTCAATCCTCTCAAATGTGTGGCACACCTCATCACAAAAGGGTTTTCATCCAGAAGAAAAGAGGTCATTGTTCCCCTCTACTCGGCACTCATTAGACCCATTATAGAGTACAACTCCCCTTTTGGAATGTACCTCTCAAGACATCTGCAGCAGCTGGAAAGGCCACAGAAGTACCTCACAAAGAGGATTATTGGCCTCAAGCAGATGCCCTACACTGACCATCTCAAAAAACTCCAGCTTTACTCTGTAGCATATTGCCTACTCCAAGGTGATCTCTGCCTAACATATAAAGCTATATTAGACCCAGAGCTGTTGGACGTGCTACACCTTAAGAAATCCCAATCCCTCTGAGCTGCATGCTCTAGGGACCTAAACCTTGTCACCACAATAAACACGACATGGTGGAGGGATAGATTGCTGTCCGAGAGACTTCCTATAATCTGGAACAAGCTACCCATCTATGTCAAGCAAAGTTCCTCACTAGCAATCTTCAAGAAAAATCTTGATGAGTGGATGGGAAATAGGAAATACACCCCGGGGATCAATTCTGTGGCTCTGCTCGACAGGTGCACAGGAAATTAACATACTTGGGTGGCGTAATCCAGGGAACCTTGTTGCCTAGGCTTACATAGGCTCTTGGGCTGATAGCCTAGTACCTACCTATGAACCTATGAGTGCTGGCCTGTATGTTTTTTGATGGACTTGTGTATTAGGTTTTCCCATAACAACTGTAACAGACCTGTTCTACTGTCTACAATACCCCTAGTAGCCCATTCAGCTACAGCAATAGCTATGTCTAAAGCTTTCTTAGACTGCATTCCCTGAATGAAATCTGTGAAGCTGCAACTTCGGTTTCTATGCTTAGCTTTGCAAGATACTCTAAGCTGGATGTGACCTCTGAGGAGTATTCCACTTTCATTACTGCTACTTTGTATGAGATTTTTCTTGAAAACACCCATTACATAAAGATGAGGACTCTTAGAGGTTTTAAAGAGCTAGATCATCCTAGATATAAAAGTTTTGTACTTAACCATAATGACAGAGCTAGATTATCTAATTAATTTCCTTTTCAGCAAAACATGAACTTCCCCTCTTATCTTTGCTGTGAGTGATTAGTGGAAGATCTGTGGTGGGTTTAGTTAGGAAAGTTCCCTAGTTCTTGAATTACAGGAGTGCTGAACATTACAGGAGGAGGGGAGAGTTAAGAGTGTAGGTATTATGTACAGAGCAAGGCTCAACCTAAAAGTTGAGGAAAATTACTTTTGTTTAATTTTGTCAATAGCAAAACACTGTATATTGCTTTCCTGGAGTCATAAACTTCAGATTAAGAATGTTTCAGCTCATGTTGGTCAATATAGCAATAACCCATACAGGTGTAATGGATTTAACCACGGTTGGCGTGGTTTGGTCCCGAGGGTGAAGCCCGAGGACCAAACAAAGACAACCGTGGTTAACTCGCATTACCCACAACCCAGAAGTGGGTTATTGTTATTATGTAATGACATTATTTAAGAAAAGAAATAATTACTTTCTTAAATAATGGCATTGTATAATGCCTCTTTGCTGCCCTTCCGCAGCTGTCTGGTATTCATGAAGTTCTGATGTACTGCGCATGCCGCAGTACATCAGAGCTGTGGGCAAAAGCAATGGAGAACGCAAGATCTCCGCTGCCTTTATTGTTTGCTATAGAATGGGTTTAACATATGAGACAGCTTTAAAATAAGCAACGGAGATCTCCGCTATTATTTTAAAGCTGTCTCGCCATGTTAAACCCATTTAACATAGCAGACAGGTTTAAAGCAACGGAGATCGCAAGATCTCCGCTGCTTTACACTGTGTCGCTATGTTAAAGGAGTTTAGCATAGCGAGATAGCTTTAAAAAGCAACGGAGATTTATGCTTTTTTAAACTGTGTCGCTATGTTAAACCCATTTAACATAGCGAGACAATTTTAGTACGAGATTAACGAAAAGTCCGGGCGACCGGACCTTTTTCCGTTAGTATATTGAGGGATTTACAACGGGCACGCTGGTTGGGCTGGCCAATCAGCGTGCACGTTTCAGAGGAAGAATTGTATAATATCTGATGTAATGTGATCCTATCTCGCCTACATTCTGTACTGATGGGTTCGTAGCCGATCCTCGGCTCCGACTCGGCACGCTATACTATAGAACGAAGTCTCTTATTGGCTGAGCTATCCCACATTCCAGGATGCACCACCACTGCATCCCCAGATCTCGTTTGCCGCTTTACAGCAAAGACGTGGTCTCGGACTTGGCTGAGCTAAGTGCTTATTTCTTAAAAAATTTCTGTCAGGAATTTTTGGCTAATCTACCCAAAAGCTGTTTTAACAGCTATCGTTGTTGTGTGACTGAGTTTGAGTAATTTTTTGTGGTAAAATTTGTCTTTAATTTGAGGGAAAGGATCCCGTTTAAGTTAGAGGGGCCTTGCCCTCGCGTGATTGAACTATTTAGTGCGAGTCTTGTTGTAGCATTGTAGTCTAGTTGGTCAAGTAATCCCGTTGCTGTTACAGGGGTCTTGTCCTTATTCACTTTTCCTTTAAAGGTAATTTGAAAAATTTTGGCAAAAGTTCTTTTCTGTGGTAGTGATGGTGTGTCAACATGGCGAAAGAGCACAGACCATCTGGGTTCAAAAAATGCTCTAAATGCAGTTACAAAATGTCCATAATGGACGATCATTCGTTGTGTGTGTATTGTTTAGGCCCTAAACATCTTCAGGAGTCATGCAGCGTTTGTCACGCTTTTTCCTCCCGGGTCCTCCAAGAGAGGAAAAACAAATTAATTTTAAAAGGGCTTATTTCCCTTCTTTGAGGAGGCTTTATCTTCTTCCTCTTCACCTTCTAAGAAAAGAAATCGGCTCCGACCAGCCCGTCAGAACCGGCCACAAAGAAATCTCGGCAGGCTTCTCCATCGGCTCCACGGACTTCGGAGCCGAGGGCGGAACAGTCTGCCTCAATGCCTCCAGCCTCGACTCCTCTGGCTTCGGAGCCGACGGCCAGAGCTTGAGAGGCGGGTCACCTTCATCGGCTCCACTGTCTTCGGAGCCGATGAGAGTTGCCCGCTCAGACTCTTCCCCTTCGGTGCTGAAGTCCACTTTGGCTCCGAGGGAAATTGCAATGGTTGTGGAGTCTCCCTCTGCACCGATATTTATCGAGACTATTCGGAGCCGGTCCCCCAGTCCTTCGGAACCGGTGGAGAAGTCAACTCGAGCTCATTTGATCTCTTCTTGGTCTTCGAGAATGTCGGATTCAGACATAGACAGGGTACTTCAAAGGCTGTTTCAGTCTCCAGTCTTCCAAAAGTTGGTTTCGGCTCCAGCCCAGTCGGCTCCAGAGCCGGTTGCCCACCCTGTTGTCTTGGTTCCTCCTCCAACAGCCTCGGCACCGTTGGAGTCGGTGCTGGTGGAGCCAGTGGAGGTTTTCGGGTCGGCTCCGACCCTTACTCCAACCCCGCCCTTCGGGTCGGAGTTCGGTACACGGACCTCCTCGGTCAGCCCCGGGGGTGACGCTTCGGGACCGATGTTTTCGGTTCTGAGCCTCCCTCTCGGTGCGTCGGCTGTGGGAGTACCGTCTACTGTTGTGGCCTCGGGGGTCGGACCTTCCCAGGACTCTGGGGGTCCCGCCTTCAGGGCCATGAGGAGTGCTTTGGCCAAATCTTCTTTGGCCACCTCCACAGTCTCACCGGCACCTTCCCTTGGCACGGAGACTGGTTCCTTTGTAGTCCCCCTGTTTCAAGACAGCGGAGCCCTGAGGCCTGAGGTCACCCCCATCGGGGGTTCCCTCCTTCCTGAAGGTCCCTCCCAAGCATCTTCGGAGGAACCTCCAAGGAAGAGACAGTGCAAGAGGAAGCACGTCAACTCCCCTGACGAGTCTCTCACATCGGACACTGACCTCGATGATGCGGAGGGGTCCCCCAAGTCGTCCTCGGATGATGTCTCCTTTGCGGACATTTTGGAAATCCTGAAGCAACGAGGCGACTGGCAGTCCAAACCCCCTTCCGCTGAGGAGTCGGTATTCCTCAAGGCCTTCGGGGCTCAGCCCTCCGCCTCGTGGGTGTCTCCGCTCTTCGATGAGCTTCTGGATTTGATCTCTCGAAGGGCGTGGGAACACCTGGATTCTGTGGAACCGGTGCCAGCTCGCCCCAATAAATTTCTTTCAGACCCGAAAAGGATTTTCTCTCCAAAGGTGTGGCTGTAGATGCCCTGGTGGTGGCATCTGCTACCCAAGAAGATGTGGCAGAGGCTTCAACGTCCATCCATCCTCCTAATAAAGAGTCCTTGAGCATGGATCGGTACGGGAAGCACACCCTTACTTCAGCAACCTTTACTTTAAGGTCTCTGAATTATCTGACGCACTTCACCAGACTTCAGAGGGATCTGGTCAAGGAACTTTCAGATACCCTCTCTGGTAACCTACCTGAGCAGTTAGCCCAGACGGTTAGCTCTCAGCTGGCTACCCTATCATCGTTATCGAACTCGTCCATGAGGCTCATTTCATATGCAGCCGAGGCGAGCAGAGCGGGAACAGGTGTTGCTCTACGGAGACAAGCCTGGCTTCGCTTTTGTCATTTTATGGAAGCCTTCAAGTCTTCCTTGCTGACGCCTCCCTTGATGGGTCCTCTGTTTGGACCCAAGGTAAAGGACACCTTGACTCACTGTGACCAAGAGGGTAAGACTTTGACTGCCGTAGGGGCACGGTTTTCCACTCCCTTCAGGCCTTATCCCAAGGCTAGAAGAGGGGGGAAAATGTGGTTCCGTAAATCTCAAAAGACTTACTCCTCACAGCAGGGTGATCCCCCTTCTAGAGGCAGAGGAAGGGGAAATTTTTCAGGAAGACGCCGTCCCAGAGGCGGCGGAGGCCCCCGCAACACTGGAGACCGCGAGTCCTTTCATGGCTCCTCAACCTTCCAGCATCCCTGAAGGATTGCCCGACTGTGCAGCTCCAGCCAGTCGGGGGTCATTTTTCGAAGCACCTAAAGGCCTGGGAGAGTATCACTCAGGACCGATGGGTGCTCCGAATCATCGCTGGAGGTTACACCATCCCCTTTTCTCAACCCCCCCCCCACCATCCCGAAAAATCTCAGACCCGCCACCCAGTCAGCGGGATCTTGCAGCCATCGAAATCTCAAAGCTGCTTCAAAAAGGAGTCATCCAACCGGTCCCCGCAGGCCAGACCAGATTAGGGACTTACTCAAGATTCTTTTTGGTGCCAAAAAAGACCGGGGACTTGAGGCCCATTTTGGATCTCAGCAAGCTAAATCGATCAGTCAAGAAGTCCAAGTTCCGGATGGTCACCTTGCAGTCCATTCTCCCGTTGCTGGAGAAAGGTGTTTGGATGTGCTCCATAGATCTCAAGGACGCCTATTATCACATCCTGATAGATCAGGTGTCCAGGAGACACTTGCCCTTCAGCCTGGGAGACAGTCATTTCCAGTTCCGTGCACTGCCCTTTGGTCTCACCACAGCCCCCAGGGTGTTCACCAAATGTTTGGCAGTGGTGACTGCTCACCTGAGAAGTCTAGGATTCCAGGTGTTTCCATACCTAGACGACTAGCTCCTAACTGCCACCTCCAGGCGTCTACTCTTACAAAACCTAGTGGCCACTGTATCTCTAGGCAACTCCCTAGGAATCACCTTCAATTGGGCAAAGTCTGTGTTGCTGCCATCTCAGTGCATACGGTTTATCGGAGTAGAGATAGACTCAAAGCAAATGCGGGTCTATCTTCCTACAGAGAGGATAGAAACATTACAATCTCAAGTTCGAGCCTTGCTCCTCAAACGCCGAGCCCCAGCCAGGATGGTCCTACAACTGTTAGGTTCCATGTCGGCCACCGTTCTCCTAGTCCCCTTGGCAAGGTTACATATGAGGATTCTCCAGTGGCTCCTGTCAGTCCAGTGGTCCTATCAGGATCTCCCTCTCAGTCACCTCATTCTGATCACAGAGACGTGCAAACAAGACCTTCGTTGGTGGCTTCATTCCTCCAACCTGGATCAGGGGCGGCCCTTCGTTCCACCACCTCCAGTGGCCACATTGACTACGGGCGCCTCCCAGACGGGGTGGGGGGGACATTACCTGGGCAGGTCAGTCCAAGGCAAGTGGCAGTCCGACAAGAGTCTCCTCCACATCAACATACTAGAAATGAGGGCGGTGCTTCTATCGCTGCAAGCACTACACGATTACCTCCCCCCGGGCATGATTGCCATTCAGTCCGACAGCATGTCAGTAGTCTGGTACCTGAACAAGCAGGGAGGGACCAGATCCTACCCCCTTTGCAGAGAGGCCATGAAAGTATGGGATTGGGTGATTGCAACCAAACGTTTTCTGGTAGCAACACACATTCCAGGGAGATCCAGTGTGATAGCCGACAGATTGAGCAGAACTATTCTCTCTCCTCACGAGTGGTCTCTGAACGACAGAGTGGCAACTCAGATTTTCAGAAGATGGGGAACTCCTTGTTGCGACCTTTTCGCAACCCCCCTCAACACGAAATGCCAACAGTTCTTCTCTCTCACCCCAGTTCCGGGGCAGATTCCCAAGGACGCCCTAGTCCAAGCTTGGCCCACCGGCCTACTGTACGCCTTTCCACCGGTTCCCCTTCTTCCCAAGGTGATCCAGAAGGCGATTCGCTTGGAGAGCAAAATGATTTTAGTTGCCCCATACTGGCCTCGTCAAGTCTGGTTTCCCTTTCTTCGGAAATATGCACTGGACGGTCCATGGTTCCTGGACCAAGTTCTGGATCTCTTGACCCATCAGTCGGGACAGCTTCATCAGTCCCTCCACTCGTTGAGGTTAGCAGCTTGGCTCCTCCTCTTCCGACCATAGTCAGGAACCATGCTTTGAACCCGGATGTCATACATATCTTGTCCTCGGCCCACAAGACTTCTACTAAGAAAATGTATAACAGCAAATGGAAGAGATTTGCTATTTGGGCCCAACTCCGGGGATTAGATCCCATAACTGTCCCGGTGTCAGAGGTTCTGAAGTTTTTAGCTTCTCTGTTCAATCAAGGTTCTTCGGTCTCTACCATCAAGGTTCAATTGGCAGCTATTTCCAATTTTCATGAGAGCATAGAACCACCTTTGATGAGCAACAAGTTGTGTAAAGCCTTCATGAAAGGTGCTGGGCTGCTACGGCCCCCGATATCTCATCCCGCTCCACTGTGGGACCTTAATGTGGTGTTAGGTGCTTTGACCTCTTCCCCCTTTGAACCAGCAGCAACTTGTGACTTGAAATTTCTTTCATGGAAGACTGCTTTATTAGTTGCAATTACATGAGCCAGAAGAGTTTCGGAACTTCAAGCCCTATGTGTCAAACCACCATGCCTGTTTTTTCACAAGGATAGAGTATCCCTCAGACCGAATCCATCCTTTGTCCCTAAGGTTTGTTCTAGTTTTTGTCTGCAACAGTCATTGGAACTTCCAGTTTTCTTTCCAAGGTACTCAAACAGAGCGGAATACATCTTTCACACCTTGGATGTTCACAGACAATTGCGCTTCTATTTGGATAGGACGAACCAAACACGGAAAACAGATCAGTTGTTTGTGTCCTTTTCGGACAATAAATTGGGCAAAGCCATCACGAAAGTCAATATTGCCAAGTGGATCAGAGACTGTATCAGTCATACTTACTTCATTTCTAATAAAGAGCTTACAACTACAGTGAAAGCTCATTCTACCAGGGCTATGGCTACTTCGACAGCTTTTCATTCTAAGCTTGCCATTAGTGACATTTGTGCTTTGGCTACGTGGTCTTCTCCTCACACCTTCATTTCTCATTACAAATAGGACGTGGCATCTCGGGGGCGAGCTTCCTTCGGTTCCACAGTTCTCAGGAGTGTTTTCCAGTGAGCCACCCAGGAATCAGGTGCTAGGAACGCTGTCCCATCAGTACAGAATGTAGGTGAGATAGGATCACATTACATCTTTTAGTTATGTACTTACCATAACTTTAGATGTATGAGATCCATCTCGCCTACATTCCTAATAACCCACCCTCCTTCCCTCTGCCTTGGAGATCAGAAGAGACCGGACGGTTCGAGTTCAGCTGTTTCATCTTGAAACACCTGGCAATATTATATCAACAGTCTATGTGTGTGTGCATGTGTGCAGACAAACAAGATCTGGGGAAGCAGTGGTGGTGCATCCTGGGATGTGGGATAGCTCAGCCAATAAGAGACTTCATTCTATAGTATAGCGTGCCGAGTCGGAGCCGAGGATCGGCTCCAAACCCATCAGTACAGAATGTAGGCGAGATGGATCCCATACATCTAAAGTTATGGTAAGTACATAGCTAAAAGTTTCAGTTATTTGATGAGACTCGTGACAGTGCTTATGAAAGTAAAGAGCCTGACATTTTTGTTTATCAAGAGCAGAATGTTGCATATTAGTTTCCCATAATCACCTTTTTCTTTCAATCATGAAAAATAAATTGTTGCTGTTTGCTTCAAAAATCAAAAGGTGCTTCCAAATGGGCTAGCAAAGTATATTTTTATCAAGAACAAACTGCTGTATGCTACTTTCTCACAATCATTTAAAATGTATGTTGTTTCCCCATGATCATAAACTGCAATAACGAAGTAACTCAGCTTTGTTTGCTAACACTTCTGACAGCATTTGTGAAAGCAGTGCAGTGGAGCTTTTTCATTAAGAACAAGATGCTGACTTCCAGTAAGACATCAAAAGTGAAATGAGTAATTTAACCTCCATTTACCTGGCTGTTGGTAGCTTCTAGAAAACTAGACATCCTGAGTCCTTTAAAATAAAAGGGAGTGTTGCATTCAGTGGCAAGAAGTGTGAGATTGAGATGCAAGTCAAAAAGGAAGAAGAGTGGTGTCTTGGTTGCATCACAATTGGTATTTTCTGTTCCTAGAGAGATAACAAACAATGGCATCAACAGATGATATAATTGGTCTTTCTCAAGGTGATCCAGAGCAAGAAAGCCATTAATGTTTAAAGAATTGCAAAAGATGACTGGACACAGGAAGAATGCATAGGTGCCAACAAAAAAAAGTTTGCAGAGGTGGAGGAAGTGTTCCCTAATGATGTAGATGCCCTTCAGGTCTTAAATGATGAAAAATAGAATTGAAGGAGAGCATTGCTGTAATTCAGACATGGCTGGATTTTGTGGCGGTCCTATTAGTTGATTATGATGATCAAGCAAGATAAAAGAACATTACGATTGGCCAGCACCATAACATAGAGGGCTAAAGCTGTAGATATGGCTCTGGCAACTTGGGTTTGATTAGTGGCTTGGGTGTTTGAAGTACTGGCGGGGAGGGATGAGCAAGTATTTGTCAAAGATGTTCCTTGAGGAGAAAAGTTCAGTATTTCCAGATTTTCTTCTTCTGTCATATTTCACAAATATAATTATTGCATTGTAATCCCACATTGTTACTTGCTTTATTACTGTTCATCTCCATCTCCCAAATACTGTCTCTGCTTCATTTTCAAAATACTCTCTATTCTTCTAGTCATCTCTCATGCTTCCTTCCTTCTCACCAACATTTTCTGTTGAAACAGTGGAAAAGGTTTCACAGGTACAGTCTCTCTGTGGTCTTTATTACCACAAGAACAAGAAGCAGAATCTCCTTCTGTTTCACAGCTCACTTTTTGTTGGACAAACTTTTGTATTTCCTCCTTATCATGTACTTCATCGAAAATGATTTTATCCCTCCAGGAAAGAGTGCCTTGAAGACAGCTATGTACAGCAGTTTGAATCTCACACCTGTGTCCCAACGTTCCCTGAATAGTGGAATGAATTTACTCCTCTTCTACCTGATGTACAATGAGTAATCATTTTCCACAAACACTCTGCTCTCTCTCACTTTTAGTATTTTGTCCTCCTGCTACAGTTTTGTCAGAATCAACTCATTCTGCTGGTAGGATTGCATCTTTACTATTAAAGTTCTAGGTTGCTTTCTCATAGCCAGGTTTGGAGCATACACATGATGTGCCCTTTCAACTAACAACTCCTGCTGTAAAATACCAGTCCGGTTGCTTATTTGTGCTTTCATTAAATTAATGCAGTCTGTTCCTTCCAGCTTCTCTTGTATAGCTGCAAATCTCAGGTTTTCCCTAACTGCTCTGTCCTCTAATTATGTTATTTTTTTAAACATCTCTTCCTAAGCATTCTCATATTCAGACAGCCTTTTTTTCATTTCAACCTCTGATTTTTGCAGCTTTATCACCTCATCTGAATATCTATTTAAAGCTTATTCCATTTTTTTCCAACCTTTAGTTGTTTATGTTAATTTACTCCATTAGTGTTTCATTTATTTTAACCAACTCTGCGTGCAGTTGTCTTCCATCTTCATGTAGATTACTGGAAGTCATGTCTGGAGGTTCCATTGCTTTTTGCTGAACAGCTGCACAACTTTCCCCACTCAGTGGTGCTGCTTCACTTTGTGTAGCTCATTTTCCCAGTTGCTCTGTATTTCTTTCTTGGCATCCAGGAAGTACACTTACTAGCCAGTTACTGAAATTTACCCATAAACACAAAAGTCTACTGACCTTGTCTGTTTCTGTTTCACAATGTGAGATCTAGAGTTAAGCTTGTTACTCAATTTGCAGCCATCTTCGAAGTGTTCCTGCAATCACTTTTGACCCCATATCTTAAATTGCTAATACTGCTCCAGTGCATACTGACATTCACCAGGAACAAGTACTGTTGTTAGGTTGTGATAATAAACTGTTTCAGTTGTCATCCTATGACAACCAAATCTAGACTCTTGATTTTATAGATTTCATAGATTTCTGCTTTTAGCTTATCTTTGATGTTTTAACCACGGTTTACTTAGCTCATCAGTCCTGACATTACACTGCCATTTTCCTCATTTGATCTGCAATTTTACAAAGATATCGGTGGTATGCAGCATGACATATGTCTTTTAAAATAATTTTATGACTTCTTGAATCAGAGTCTGTAATGTTGCACATGCTGTTTTTCAAAGCTGCACCACCTTACACAATGACTACTTAAATTCTGTTGTTTGCATATCTCTACAGTTGTCAGAATATGTGTCCACCTTGTAAAATTTCCAGGTAGTAGGTTCAACTAGTAGTTTGATGCACCGTGGGTGCAAATTCTCAAACTCTTGTAGAAAATACTTCCCAATAAATATTGTCTGGTTTGAGCACAACGTTGTGCGTCTTGTATAACAATGCATCACTTTTGCAGTCTTTACAATTTACTGTCAGGCTGTGGATCATCAAGTCCCAATGTGGTTTGTAAAAATACTTTTAACCAATCCAAAATAATGCCTTTTTATTCCAGGCACTGCAAAAGGTGTCACTATAGCTGGGTAGTATTTTGCAGTTGCTTATAAACTTATGAAAGGCTGAAGTTAAGTATATAAATTGCATCACAGCATACTTTTTCAAGTATAACTATTATTATATTATTATATAACATCAAATTACATGTAGTTATAGACCTATTTTCAACATATGCATGCTAATATATGGTTTCAAGTCCCATGCTTTCCATTCTGACAGTAATTCATCCAAAATTATCTTTTCCATTATTTTTCCACAACATGAAATTAAACGTATGGGTCTGCTGGCAAACAACTTTGCATTTCAGTGTTTAACCAACAAATGCAGAACCTGCTGCCCATGAAGAAAAAAATTACCTCTGTTGCATTAAAAAAATGATGTGCTGCTGATACTGCCATAACATTTCCTGAACTAAACCAGCTATGCTATAAGGGATGGCTGGCAGACAACAACAGGTTTATAACTGGGCATGCAGTCCAGGAGACCTTAAAGAGCCTAGCCCAAATTCCCAATTGCTGCAAAACATTGCCTGGTTAAGTGACTTGCTAAATGTAGGTAAATGAAGGTAGAAAGATTCAAACCCTGCACTCTTGCCGCAGGAAGCATCTCATTAACAAGTTGAAGCTTCAGTCCTCTGCAGAAACTACCAGAGTAATAATTTTTAACTAAATGCAGAAATCTTTTTCAGTCTGATTTTGTAGAGAAGACTTTAACACAGTAATATGCAACAATGACTATGTAATAGGTGCTGAAGATCAGACTGTTCTGATCATCGCTCCAGATAATGTAGACTATGACCTGACAAAAGTGAATCCCTTTGAATTTGTTGGAGGGGGCTGTAAAAAAGGTACTGCAAAAATATATTACTAAAATGTAACATGGTTAGATTATTTTACACAGTTCAGGCCTGTTAATGAGTTAGTTCATTTTTTTACTGCAATGAATAAAACAAAACAATTACAAACAATAAAAAGGCTACAGCAGTTTTTGTTCAAGAACCCACAAGTCATACAAAAAAATCAGAATTACTGTATATAACATACTTTTTTTGGGGGGGGGGGTCTTCATCAAGAACAGCCATCCCTTCTAACATCATACAGTACAGTTATGGCCTACCTGAGTGGCTAATAATGTTGAATTATTGCAGCATATACCTCCAGAGTCAACAGAGCCGATTGTGGACAATTGAGGCCCTATGCAGAATAATGAATCGGGCCTCTAGCCAGGCATGCCAATATCCCAGTACTTTGTTGTTCCTCTCCAGTTACCATAAACACCCTGTCAGTATACACACATTCACAGTTATCGCAGAGATTTGGATTTCATTTAAAGCTTATTTCAAATTTTACAGAAGAAAAAAAAAACAGCAGCCATTTTCTGACCAAAACAAAACACTCTCACATTGAAAGCAGATTTAGCATGAGAAACAGTAAACTTCTCTTCCATTGAAACTCACATTTAATGAAAACGCATCTGTTAATCCATTAAACTACAAGAGAAGTGTTGGTATTCATACTTAAATACCATATAGTAAAGGATTTCAAAAGACTAATGTATAATACTTAAGCTCTAAATTCTTGGACATCTTGGACTACCATGCCCCTACTTGTACTCTTAGGAATAGGACAAAAACTACTCCTTGGCTAACAAAGGAAACTAAGCAGAAAATTCTACTTAAAACAAATTTTGGGCCAAATGGCGCACTAATAGAGACCCAGCTGATCATTTCAAATTTAAACAGCTTAGAAATACTACTAAAACATTAATACTACTAGATAAAAGAAGCTTCTACTTTCAACTTCAACAAACTAACCAACATAAACCGCAAAAAGTTTGGACAGGTATCAATAGACTCCTACATCCAGGCCATCGAAGACACCAACCCCATCAGGAATAGCCCATGAGACTCCCAAACAAATTGCTGATGCCTTTAACACCTTCTTTACTGAAGCCATACAATCACTTGCTAACTCATTACCACCTGTATCTTCCAATTTGCCTTCCTCCTCTACTAACTTACCGTCTTCATTTCAACTACAACCTGTTCCTACACCCCTCATCTGTACCCTTCTTCAAAAACTCAAACCATCTACCCCCTCTGCTGACCTATTACCAGCCAAATACCTGCAAATAGCATCAAAAGCAATTGCCTAGCCCATTTCTATCCTAATAAATAGAACCATAACAGAAGGTACCATCCTATCCATTTGGAAAATCTCCCATATAATCCCCCTACACAAAGGTGGTAATTCAACAGAACTCTCTAACTTTCGTCCAATTGCCCTACTCTCTCCCTTAGCTAAAATTATGGAAAAATGCATCCACCATCAACTACTAGACCACCTTCTTCAAAATAGTCTAGTAGCAAACTCTCAGCATGGCTTTAGACCTTTCCAAAGCACCACCACTGCCCTCCTATCATTTTCTGACCACATGGGTGCCCCCCCCCCTCCAGCCATCATCAGGTCCTAGGCAGTTGCCTAGTGCTGGTTCCAGCTCTAAAACAGAATGCATGTTCTGGTAGGTCCACATGGTTAACAGAATAAAAATTGTTATGTGCTAGTGGAAAATAAAATCTGTAGTTGATAGATATGCAAATTGCAGTATGGCTTGGCAGTACGTAGATGTGTAGACAACCGCTATTTTTTAATAGTTTGGAGACAGAAAAAATGATACTTGATACATGGTAAGAAAGGAAAAAAGACACAACAAATGATGAATTACATGGTTATTGAAATTGTCAAAGTTTTTCCTCTGGCTGCAGCTTATGTATAGCAGCAGTGAAATAGTGCTTTACAGTATTGCAGTGAGTAAATGATATGGGTAGTTCTGAGCATCTAAAGCTTTCATCTAAAATTTAAGATTATTACAGTATTGAATTCTGTTTTCATGCATCTTCATGTATGTACAGTTAACAGAATAGTAAATACTTGTTTTACTGTTGTAGTCCCGGCCAGTCAAGATGCGGAATTCGTTCACTTCTCGTCGAGCACTTGAAATTGACACAGCCGTCAGTGCTAAGAAAGAATCTTCATGTAACACAGTTAACGCTGTGACACTGGTACGCAGATTTTTTTTTTAAATTGTGCATTGAAAGATTCAGTATGTGCCATGAAAGTGTATTGTTTGCTTCATCTGTTGTCACAAGTTTTACACAAACTACATTAATCATGTCGTTTGTAACATGCTGAAGTCACTACTCCATCTTCAGATTACATCCTTATTATTTCTTTCTTTGTATAAGCATCAAGCCATTAGTATCATATAATTTTTTTTGTAGATTTCCATGAACATGGAAACAGGTTTGTGGAATAGCAGTAGTAGTAATTGCTGCCACATCCTTCAAAAGCTCTTTGAGTTTTTATTGCACTGTGGAAGCTGGAATTTTATTTGGGCACCAGTGCTGGCAGTTTTTCATTCTGGTTTTTACCTTTTTTTCTCTCTTGGATTGTAAAGATAAAAATAATAGCTGCCCTGCCTTAATTCTGTGTATCCATTGCCACACAAACTCTTTCTTAGCAAGTCATTCTACTTGGACAGCTCATCCACCGTTGTTGTTAAATGTCTGTCTGTAGGTCTTCTGATTTGGCATGTCCTTCAGAATGTACTAGAATAAACTCAGACATCCAGCATGAGGGAGCAGTGGCCTGTGCATGAAGGCAGTATCTGCGTTATTTCTAGATCAACCAGTGAGCACAGTGTGACTACAGAGAAGAGCTAGTAACAGGGAACTCTGCTGCATGATTTTGTTTTCTGGTCTTTATTACATGGAGCGTGACATCAACTTGTAAATCTAGGGATTGTCTTCTGTCCACTGACAACCAACCAATCCTTAGAGAAATGCATACAATATGTGAAAGATGTAAGGGTTGAAGGTTGGCATAGTGGTTAAAGTGTTCACCTTATAGGCACACGGTCCAGGGTAATTGGCTGAGGTTGGAATGGCCCACATCATCAGTTAGTCTGGTACTAATTTATGAACTTATTACTGAACTGCTGCCCACTTTTAACTATTTTGCTCTTTCACTGCTTCAACTGTTTGCTGTTTGAGACTATTTTTCCTGCACTTTGTATTTTCTAGTGCTTGTGTATTTTGTAGCGTAAGCTAGATTCAGATTTGCTGAATCTAGATTGTTTGGCATTATCTGAGCACTAAAACCAGTCATCTTACATTAAGAGCCCCCCCCCTGCACCCTTGTGACAGAAGAGTGTAGCAAAGGATCCATCTGAGTTGGAGATTATTAGAATAAGAATATTAGAATAAGGCTTAGTATTGAGCATTTCCATTGGCCAGCTTGCTTGAAAATTGCTTAACATGTTTTAAAAAAGGGTTCTCACAGTTGCTACATAGCCCCCGTGTTTGCCTGGGTTTGTACCTGTTTTAATGCAGCTCCACAGAGTTTGGTGTCTACCCACTGCTCTACTATCTTCATCTGAGCAATCCGAGGCATCTGTTTGCATGTAGCGCACTTTCACACAGCACCGCACAGTGGTGGTAACCTTTGGCGGTTATAGCCGCAAAAGCTAAAGTAGATATCTGATATTTTTAATCCTCGTTCAGTCATTACGTATGGGTATCGGTTCCGACCTCGGAACTGAGCCGGCCATTTTCCAAGCTCTTGTCAGCTTTAATCTCTCGAGCTAAACTCTACCCACAGTCCCCCTCTCCCTGTTACCCCAGATTTCGTTTGCCGCTTTGCCATTCCGTCGTGTCAAGCTGCTTCTCTTGAGCTAAGTACAGTTGTTTGTTGTTTAATAATCATTTATTTTACTTTTCTGTCAGAAAAGTTTCTATTACCCTATCGCATCTAGCGATCATACTTTTCTCAGGTTTTTCTTCTCTTTTCTCTATCTTTTTACTGCGAGGTAAATTCCCATTACCATCGTTGGTAATTCTTACCTTTTTTTCACATACCATAGGGTATTCTTTTGTACCATTGCTGGCACCCTTTTCTGCTATTTCAGCTATTATGGCAGATAAGAAATGTAGTCTGGGGTTTAAACGGTGTTCTGATTGTGGACACAAACTACCTACTTCGGATGCACACTCTTTGTGCGTTAATTGTTTGGGGGCGTCCCACTTGTCTGTTGATCTGCCCTGTACTATTTGTGAGAATTTTTCAAATAGAACCTTGTTGGAAAGGGAAAACAAGCTCTTACTGAAGGGACTTCTTAAATCTCCCTTTTCAGAGGCTATTTCTGGGTCAGAGGCCTCAACCCCTCCTAGAGCCCATAAGAAAATCTTGGATGTTCCTACCAAGGCTAAATCTTTGCCTTCGTCCCCAGCTGGGGACTCCCGCCTACCAAAACCTAAAAAAGCTAAAGTTTCGGCTCTGGAGCTCACTCGGTCAGCCCCAGCGCTTTCAGTGCCTAGACCTTCGGCACCGAGGCCTTTGGCTCCATTAGTGATCTCGGCTCCATCTTCACTATATCAGCACCGAGGGGTTCCTCGGTTCAGACTATTACCACTGTATTGGCACCGACCATTCAATCGGCACAGACCTTGACCACGTCTGCTCTGAGGTCTTCCTTGGAACCGACACTTTTATTGTTGACTCCAGTTTTGTCGGTTCCATCTTTGGTACCGACAACCACTTCGGCAATGATCCCTGTGTCGGTGCAGACCATGACCTCAGCACTGATGACGTCTTCAGTGCAGACTCCCATAGTTCAGTCTCTCTCGGCACCGTTGTTCTCGGTGCAGAATGGTGAGATGGGCACCGAGTTTGCCTCTTCTGTGAACAGGCCTGTTTCTCCCTCAGTCTCTGTGAGGTCCACAAGAAGTCTTTCCGTACACGATTTGTTGCGTCTTCTGGATCAGGTACTCTTGGCCAGAGGTATCCCACCCCCCAGGAACTATCCTTCCTTAGGAGGTGATCATCCGTCTCCAAAGACGCCTTCTTATTCTCCTCCTTCATTGCCTTTGAAGTCCATGGATATAGCAAAGTCTTCCCCTTCTGCAGTTCCCTTTATGGATCTCACTAAGGAACCAGAGTAAAACGCCCCTTTTGGTATGTACCTCACAAGATATCTACAACAACTGGAAAGGCTGCAGAAATACCTCACAAAGAGGATTACCAGCCTCAAACAGATGCCCTACGCAGACCGTCTCAAAAAACTCCAGCTTTACTCTTGTCGCATATCGCCTACTCAGAGGTGATCTCTGCCTAACATACAAAGCTATGTCAAACCCAAAGCTGTTGGACATGCTCCACTTAAAGAAATCCCAATCCCTTCGAGATACACGCTCTAGGGACCTAAACGTTGTCACCACAATAAACAGAACATGCCGGAGGGATAGATTCCTGGCCCAGAGACTTCCCATACTCTGGAATAAACTACCTATCTATATCAAACAAAGCTCCTCATTAGCACTCTTCAAGAAAAATCTTGATGATTGGATGGGAAATAGGAAATTCACCCCAGGGATCACCTCTGTGGCTCTGCTCGACAGTGACACAGGAAAATAATTTTCTTGGGTGGCAAAAGCCAGGGTACCTTTTTGGCTGGGATTGTATAGGCCCCAGGGCCGATAGCCTAGTACCTACTTATGAACCGCAGTTGCCTTCATGGCAGGAAAGTTTTGCTATGACCCAGGATGTCAGTTGTGACATGCATAGTTTGCTGCTCCACAGCCATCCAGGGACTCTGGGTCGGCAGGCTGAGCCACTTAGGGGAGGGGTGACCCCTGTCCTAGACATTCACTCCTCTTCAGGTGGACCAGCCTTCCAACTGATGGAGAAGGCTTTCACTGCTGCTGGTGATACTGGGCTGTCTATCCCTCTGCCCTCCTCTGGTACACTGGTTTCACAAGTCGCACCAAGCGGACAAAGGGTGCAAGGGCCTCAGGACATATTCCTCAGGAAACCCCTTTTCCGCTGTCTTCCCCAGCTTCTCCTGCTGAAGAAGTCCACCGGAAAAGTTTGTGTAAGAGGAAGCACATGGACTCCACAGAGGAGTCCCACACTGAAGACACAGATTTTGATGAGGGGTAAGTATCCCCTCGGTCACTCTCTGAGGTATCCTTTGGTGATATCCTCGAAATCCTGAAACAGAGAGGTGGCTGGCAGTCCTCTAATCTGAATTCTGAGGAATCTGTGTTCCTGCAGGCCTTTCATGCCCGGCCCCCTACCTCCTGGGTTACTCCACCTGCCGATGAACTTGTCCGGTTTATTGTGCAGCTTGCTTGGAAGGCTCCTGACACCATCAAAGCTATTCCCTGGAGGCCAGATAAGATTTTTTCCCCTCCTGCTACAGATTCCCATTGGTCAAAAGGTCTTCCTGTTGATGCTTTGGTGGTGGCGGCTGCAACAAAAAAGGATCTGGCAGAATATGAAAGCCAGACTGTCCATTCTCCTAACAAAGAGTCCCGGGTCCTGGACAGGATAGGGAACTGCACCTTTGCATCAGCAACCTTTACTATCAAGTCCCTGAATTATATGGCACACTTTACCAGGCTTCAAAGGAATCTGATTTCTGAGCTCTCTGAAACCTTGGCTGGTGCCATGTCTGATGAGGTCCGTGACAAAGTGGCCTGTCAGCTGGCCACCATTGAGTCAATATCTAACTCCTCTATGCGACTGATATCTCACGCATCAGAAGAAGCAGCTAGAGCGGCGGGTTCAGCTGCGGTCTTAAGACGACACACATGGATGCGCTTATGCAATTTCGCGGAACCCTTTAAGGCTTCCTTTCTTAATGCTCCCATTGAACCCTCCTCGTTGTTTGTACCCAAAGTTAAAAGCACACTGGCCAGATGTGAACAGGATGGTAAGACCCTTTCTGCCGTAGGTGTCCGTTACTCTTCCCCTCAACGTGCTTTCTCCCAAAACCAAAAGAGTGGGAAGATATGGTTCAAGAAATCTCAGGGTCCTTTCCATGACACACAGGCCGAGTTCTCCCCTAGAGGCAGATGGGGAAACTCACAGGGAAGACGCTGCTTTTGGGGCAGAGAGGGTCCGCGTAACCAGGGTTCCAGGGATTTTTTTCCTGGCCAATCCTACCAGCGCTCCTGAAGAGTGGCCCAACTGCTTTCCTCTGGAGGTGGTTGGGGGACGTTTCTCCTTGTACCCTTCTGCCTGGCTAACCATCACCACCGATTCTTGGGTACAAAGGATTATAACCAGAGGTTATCATATCCCCTTCGATCTTTGTCCTGCCCCTTCAAAAAACCTTCCTGTCGTTCCACCCAGTCAAAGGGAAAAAGCAGCACTAGAGATAGAAAAGCTGCTAAGAAAGAGAGTCATTCAGATAGTCCCTCCAGACCAGATAGGATCCGAATTCTACTCAAGACTGGAGACCAATTTTGGATCTCGGTGTATTGAACAAGTTTGTGAGAGTACAAAAGTTCTGGATGGTCACAATACAGTCTATCCTCCCGCTTTTGGAAAAAGACGACTGGATGTGCTTGATAGATCTTCAAGATGCGTACTACCACATAAAAGTGGACAGGCCATCAAGAAGATTTCTGTGCATCCATGTGTTAGCCAGTCACTAAAGGTTCAGAGTACTGCCCTTCGGACTCTCTGCAGCCCCCAGAGTGTTCACAAAGTGCATGGCAGTTGTCACAGCTCACTTGCGACTTCAAGGATTCCAGGTGTTTCCATACCTAGATGACTGGCTCATTTCCATCCCCACCAGACATCTATTGAAAGAAGCCCTGGCATACTCTCTCCTCACTGCACAAAGGCTAGGCATAACCATAAACTGGCAAAAATCCAATCTCACCCCATCTCAGTCAACAGAATTCATAGGAGTTATCTTGGACACAAAGAACTGCAGAGTTGCCATTCCAGAGCACAGAATTTTAAGGATAAAGCAAGAACTGATTCCAATCCTTTCAAGGGAGAAATCCACAGCTCACTCGGTTTTACAGCTGTTGGGTTCCATGGCAGCCTCCATCATTATTGTCCCCCTGGCCAGGTTTCACATGAGGCTTCTACAATGGCTACTGCTCACCCAATGTTATCCCTTTCAGCATCCTCTTTCAGCCATGATTCAAGTAGCCCACAGGTGCAAACAGGATTTAAATTGATGGATGACACACAATCTGTCACAATGTTCTCGCCCTTTATTCCCCCGGCAACCCAAGGCCACAGTAACCACAGACGCCTCCCTGATGGGGTGGGGGGGGCTATGTCAGGGACAGACAGTCCAAGGCACTTGGTCCGAACTGGAGGCCCATCTGCAAATAAATGTTCTAGAGCTGAGGGTGGTGCTTCTGGCATTGCAAGCATTCCATCCCCTGCTGGCATCTGGGACAATTGCGATTCAATCGGACAACATGGTGGTGGTTTGGTACATCAACAAGCAAGGTGGAACCAAATCTTACCCCCTTTGTCGAGAGGCCGTGAGAATATGGCAATGGGCAATGGCTACCAACCGTTTTCTTCTAGCAACGCACATTCCTGGGAGTTCCAACATGATAGCAGACAGACTCAGCAGGTGCATTCTTCAACCTCACGAGTGGCCCCTGAGTTCCTTGATAGAGGCGGAGATCTTCCACCATGGGGGCCATCCTTGCTGTGACCTCTTTGCATCCCCGGCCAACTACAAATGCAGCAACTACTTCACCCTGATTCCCCCTCCGGGACAGTCACCCAGGGATACTCTAGTCCACGATTGGCCCTCGGGTCTTCTTTACGCATTCCCACCCTTTCCCCTCATTCCCCAGTTTCTGAAGAAAGCCCATCGGTTGAAGAGCAAGGTGATTCTCATAGCTCCATATTGGCCTTGACAGATTTGGTTCCCCTTCCTTTGGCCTCACCTACTAGATAGACCATGGATTCTCCATCCAACCCCGGAGTTAATCTCACATCCACAGAACCTGATTCATCCCAGCTTGAACAGCCTGAAGCTCACAACTTGGCTACTGCAATTCCCTTGATTGCCAGGCAGAATGATCTTTCTTTACCAGTACGTGACATTCTCATTGCATCTTATAAGTCTTCCACTAGAATTACTTATCTGAGTAAGTGGAAAAGATTTATCTGTTGGCTGAAAGATAAACAAGTAGATCCCTTCTCAGCACCAGTGTCGATAATACTAGACTATCTGGTCGACCTTTTCCAATCGGGTCTGTCAGCCTCTACCATTAGAGTTCATTTGGCTGCAATTTCTAATTTTCATGAGGGTGTCCACGATTCCTCTCTTATGCCCCACAAATTGTGCAAGACCTTCATAAAAGGTGTGAATCATCTGAAGCCACATTTTAGAAAATCTATTCAGCCATGGGATTTATCATTAGTTCTACAAGCTCTGACAATGCCACCTTTCGAACCAGCCTCTTCTTGCGACCTCAAGCATTTGTCATGGAAAACCTTGTTTTTGGTTGCCATTACTTCTGCCAGACATATTTCTGAGCTTCAAGCTTTATGTATCAAGAGTCCATACTTGATTTTTCATAGAGATAGAGTGTCTCTGAGAACTAATCCATCATTTCTGCCAAAAGTGATCTCTGAAATGTCCATTAATCAAACCATTGAATTGCCAGTTTTCTTTCCCAATCATTCAACAGAGGAGAGTATTGCCTACATACCCTAGATATCCACAGGCAAATCTGTTTTTACCTAAACAGGACTAGGTCCTTTTGTAAATCTGACCAGTTATTTTTGGCCTTTTCTGGACCTAGATTAGGATCAGCTGTTGCTAAGGTCACATTAGCTAGATGGTTGAAGGACTGTGTGACCTTCATTTATACACAATGTAATATCTCGTTGCCTACTACCATGAAAGCTCATTCAACAAGGTCAGTGGTAACTTCTGCTGCCTTCCATGCCAGAGCTTCTTTACATGACATCTGTGCAGCTGCAACTTGGGCTGCGCCTCATACCTTCATCAATCATTACAAATTGGATTTGGCCTCCAGGGGAAGAGCATCTTTCGGTTCTATGGTGCTCAGGAATATCCTTCCATGAGAGCCTCCCAGGAGTAGAGGTAGCTGGGGACACTGTCCCATATGTAAGGAATGAACGAGGATTAACAATATCAGATAAAGAAGTTATGTCTTACCATAACGTTCCATCTGTATTGTTGATCCTCGTTCAGTCATTACAACCCTCCCTCCTTCCCCCTCCTGTGGGTTCTAGTGGATCTCACCATCTGGTTCTCTTAGGTTATTTGACCAGAGATAACCTCTACCTTCTTTGACTTGCAAACTCAATCTGAGGTAACAGGGAGAGGGGGATTGTGGGTAAGAGTTTAGCTCGATAGTTTAAAGCTGACACGAGTTTGGAAAATGGCCAGCTCGGTTCTGAGGTCAGAACCGATACCCATACGTAATGACTGAACGAGGATCAACAATACAGATGGAACGTTATGGTAAGATATAACTTATCTTTATTTTCCCTTAGAAGCTGCCCGTTCTCCAACTGAGGAGTTCCATAAATTGTGCTTAGCTGCTCAGAGAGCACCTCAGCTGGGCTTTCTACAGCATTTGCCACTTTAACTGAAATCTGCTAATCCCTAATAGTCTCATACCCCCTAACAATATAGACCCAGTATTAAGCCCCCAATTAAACTACATCCTTCATCATTAAAGTAAGCTAATTTACACCTAGTATTATGGATAGTCAGTTCTCTTCCATTTCTCCTGCCAGCCTAATTGACATGGGTATCCTGAGGTAGCGTACCAATTGCTCCATGTATAGTGACAACCCACCACTCCTATACCACTCAAGCTCAGTTTGTATGAGATGCATATACACTAAGAATTTAGAATCCTTGCTCTCTCATTCACAGAACAGTGACACTAAACAGGTTGTTGGCAAACATACTACACCTTTTGCACAAACCACCATCATACACGGAGATACTCACCAGACATTTACCTAAACACCACACACCTCCAAAACACAGATATGCTACACCTAGCACAGTACCTACAGCACTCAATACACACAAAACCACAAGCATGACTGTCTCACCAAACAAGCCCATAAGGAAAAGTACATCTAAACCAAATTCTTTGCTCATAGGCTACTCTATAGTGAGACATGCAGATGTCCCACTCACCAGGGTGGACAAAGAGAAGGCTACAGTCGGCTGTCTGTTGGGTACCAGGATTCACCAGATCACTCACACATACTCACACACACACACACACACACACACACACACACACACACACACACACACACACACACACGTGTATCTCTACAACAAGTACAGTTATAACTCCATTATAGTTCATGTTGGTCTGAATGACTTGAGACATACCTCTCTGGACTATATGAACAGAAACATGACTGAGCTCTCTGAACATGTGTCTCAGGCAGATATGTCCTTAGCCTTGAGCAGCATACTACCTTCACCTAAGATGATATCACAATATAAACAAAAAATTACTGACTTCAACAATTGGCTTAGTTTCTGGTATCATTCTAAGGGAATCCAGTACCTCTCAGCCTGGGATGAGATGGTATATAGACCACACTGCTTTGCCAGACAGATGGTCTTCATCTTCACTTCTGGGATTTCAGTTACTGGCTAAGGTCCTTGCCCCACCATAATGCCTTTTTAAGCAATGTCACAACAACAAAATTCCAGATGTAAAAATATCTTCAAAAAGCAACCTCAAGGTTATGCTGCTAAACGGTAGGAATCTAAACCTAAAACTGCACTCACTGGAAGCAGCCCTCATCTTAGAAGATGCTGACATCTGTGCAGTCACAGAGACTTGGTTTAAGGCCACAAAAGGCACCTCTTCCACACATTCAGATCACAAACTGAAAGTGCGAGAACTTGGCGTACTAAAGTGAAATTTGAGGTAAAGATAACCTCCCAGGCAAAGGACAGTCACAAGGCTTTCTTTAGATATATCCAAAACATCAAAGGTAGCACAAAGCAGTGTGCAGAACTGATTGCAACTGGAGCCACATGCATGAAGGTGGAAGATGTAACAAATCTGCTGGCTGACAAATTCAGTTCCAGTTTTATCCTCTGTTCACCTGGCTGTCCCCAGGAAATAGCATCAAACAACACCCCCCCCCAACTATCAATAGGGTACAGATTCCAGATGTGCTTCCTGAGTCCAAAAAGACTGCATTGATGAGCCCCGGTAATATTCCAGGATGCTTTCTAAATGGCCTGAAACATGATCTGTTGGGACCACTGGAGTCCCTGTTTAACCCTAGCTGCCAAACAGGTTTTGTGCCATGTGAATGGAGAACTGCAACAGTCATCCATCTGCACAAGGGCAGGCTATCAATGGACCCCAGGAACCACAGACCCATAAGGCCAACTAGTCTCATATACAAAGCCATGGAAATGATTAAAAAGGATATAGAAAACCTGTAAATACTGGAGTCAACCCAGTTTGGTTTCATTCAGAGCAGATCATGCTCACTTAACCCAGTAGACTTCTTTGAAAAGGTCACCAAGTCAGTGGATGAGGGCAAGAAGGTGCATACTGCCTACCTTGATCTGGCTAAGGCATTTGATGCAACACCCAACTCGGGCATTGTAAAGAAACTCACAGATGTAGGCATAAACCTCTATGTTAATCGCTGGATAGCCATTTGGCTCTCGAATTAGACCCAGGAAGTTAAGGGAGACCACCTCCACAAAGGCCTGTTACTAGCAGAATCCCTCGGGGATCTGTACTGAGTCTGCTCCTTTTTGGCATCTCCTTCTTTGGATGTCAGAGTCGATGTCAAGGGCCTTTGGCTGACAAGGTTTGCAGATGGTTGCAAGCTAAAAGCAGACATGGAATCCTTTGAAGACACTAACATCCTATAGGAAGGACTATTGGCTGACCAAGTTTGCAAACTAGGAGCAGCCATGGAATCCCTTGAAGGCGCTAACATCCTATAGGAAGGACTAACATTGACAAATGACTGGTGTCAAAGCCATGGCTTAAAACTCAATGCCAAGAAATGCATAATAATATGCTTTGGGAGGACAGCCAAGCTGAAATATTACCTCATCATTAACACATCCCTGAAAGTTGAACCAATAGCCCGAGATTTGGGTAAATATGTAGATAGTTACCTGGCTTTTGACCAGCATTTGTCTAAGGTAAAAAGGAAATCATTCTGTTTGCTGAACTTGTAAGCAAAGACATGGCATCTAGGTCCAAGGACATCATTGTTCCACTGTATTTGGCCTTCATAGGGTCCATCATTGAGTTGTTGTTGTGTCTTTCGGCTTTTAACGGTTAGGGGTCACCACAGTAGAACTCCGGTCCGCTAATGATTGGCAGTAGATTTTTATGTGCCGAGTTGCTGGCCCTGGTGCACAACCTTCAACGAAGGTACGCCCATTCACGCATGTCTCCACACAGAAGACGCTCTAGCTGAGAATCGAACAGGACAACGTTTTACTGTGAGGCGACAATGCTACCACAGCACCACCACCACCACAGTAGGGTCCATCATTGAGTACAGTGCCCAATTCAGTATGTACCTGACCACATGGTTTCCTCACAGAAAGAATACAGGGCAGGGCATAAACAGCATGTCCTACACAGATCACCTCAAAGCCCTATCTCTATACTCTGTTTCATGCAGACTGTTGAGAGATGATCTATGCTGGGCATACAAGGCATCCCTAGATCCCACTCTGATGGACCTTTTGCTTAACCACAAAATGAATAACATTTATAATTACTCGATCTAGAGATTTAAACTTTTCTTGTGACATAAATAGGACATGTTGGAGGGACAGTTATGTGTCACAGATAATTCCCTTTCTTTGGAACAGGCTTCCTGTTCATGTGGAGCACAGCTCTTCCCTAAACCTATTAAAAAAAAAAAACTTGGACCAGTGGATAGGAAATTGGAAATACACCCCGGGTCTAGCACTAATGTCTCTAATGGACAGAGACGGCCTGTAAATCTTGCCCCTAGTTTACATTTACCCTTTAAAATAGCATGTTGGGCACATAAACTTGCAGAATACAATTTGGGTCCTTGGTTAGGCTTATACAGACCCCAGTGGTTGATGGCCTAGTACATACCTATAAATGTATAAGCTCACAGGCTTTCTGTAATAGAATTTTTTTCTTTCAGCTTGGTCTCCATTACATAGGAAACACTTTTAGTGAAGTCCGCAGTGGTAACTCTATACATTATCCTGTTTTTGTTATCCAAGGGAAAGCCCAGATGGATAGCAATTACTAGCTTGTTCCCCTTCAGACATTTTTTGAGATTTCCAATGGAGATTATTTTAGCAACTGCTGCACATATGAGATGTCCTGTTTTTCAGCAGCCCCAGGCTCGCCGGATTACAAAGTCTTACAAAGACGTCAGCTGATGTCTCTGATTTCTCCCACGTCTCGGCCGGCGGTTGAATATAATAAATATAGAGCGATCAGCCATTTTTCTCTTCTCTCTTAGCGGTCCCGAGCAGTGCCAAGCAGAAGGTGCCAAGTGCCAGTCGTGCTCTGTATATTCTTTCGAAGTCATCAAAAAGCCAAGTACTCGTCAGGGACCTTTTTTCTTGCCTCAGCCGATGTCAGAATTTACTGAAAAAAGTTAACAATTCTCTGTCTTGTGGTACAAAAATACCTCATAAGTTTCCACTCTTACCGGAGGCCACACCGCAGTTATAGATTTTCCTCCAGACACCAGCACCGAAAATGCCGAGACCATTGCTGTAGCTGTGGTCAAGGTCTCTGCGTGGAGCTGCTAGGCCTCCTATGGCCATGTCTATTAAAGGCTATACACTTGCTAAGGCAGCCAGCAAGACCAAGCACCTACTGTTAAAGGCCTTACCTCAGCCTTCGGCCGAACTTAATTTTTCCATGATTAAGGGTTCACAGGCCCAGGGAGAGAGGATCAGCCTCCCTTAAGAGGAAGAGGGTTGAACCCTCTGACTCTACCCCTTCAGATGAAGATTCACAGGGAGGGACTTCCTCCGATGGCCAGGAAGAGCTCTTCCAGACCTATGAGGACTCGGATGCAGAGGACTGCATCCCCGGCCTCCCCTCCTGAGGACATTTCTTTTGGGGCCCCTGGCTATGCACTCCTTTTTGGATGTTTTATATGATGACTCCCTGACTCCAGTGTTGCTCTTCGGATACTCTTCCTCCTGCTCCAGCCAAGCAGATATTATAGGGTCCCAGAAACAACATCTCATTTTCTTAGGGCATGCTGTTGATTTATGAAAAACCATTTCTCAGGGTCAAAGGGGTTTCAGCATCCACCTCAAAAATCCTTTGCTCCAATGCCTCTTTCATATGTTTTCAATATCAGGATACTGTTAGATGATTTTACAGAAAACATTGGCCTCCTGAACCTTTAGACAGGAAGTCTTTTTTACCTCTGTCTTGTTCCAAGAAAAGAAACTCAATGGAGACCAATACCGGATTTGTCCGCGATTAACATTAGTACCAAAGTTCAAAATGCTGACTCTACAGCAACTCCTTCCCTCCTCCCATGCTGGGGGTTGGGTCTTGGCTGGCTACCTGGTTCCTGGCGACATACATGTGTCCCTATCACACACACAGCTGCAGAAGATACAGATTTCTTGCAGGACCAGAGCATTATCAATTCTCAGCATGACTCAACACAACTTCAAAAAACAGCCTGGGAGATTCCATGAATAACCCTCAATGTATCTCTCTCCAAGGAAGTTCAGTGGATATTAACAGAAGCTCAAGACCATTAACTTCGAAGATTTACTAGCAAAATGGAAGAGATTCAGCATTTGAATACCAGCAAGTGGGACATGATGCATCATTATTGAACATCCCACTCATCCTGGAATATTTGGCAGATATGCTACAGAATGGACTCTCCTACTCTTCCCATAACTCTCCTTCCATAAAGATTTAATAGCTTATGCTACTTCAGCTCCTGTGTTTTCACATCCTTTTGTTAAAGTAATTAGGGGAATCAAGAATATTAAGCCACCAAGAAAGGCCCAGTGCCAGCTTTGGGGGACCTCTTCAACTTTGTCCTAGAAACCTCACTCTACCTCCCTTGACTCTACCTCCCAGCCAGTGGACTTACACCCTCTCCATGGAAATTTCTCTCTCCCGTTGGCAATCACCTGCATCAAGAACCTCCAGCAAGACTACAGAAGGAAATGGCAATACCACTGCTCATAATCTTCACAGAGACACAGGGTCTAGACAAGAACCAACCTACAACAATGCCAAAGGTGGTATCCAAGGGTTTCTTTTAAATCAAGCTTCCAAGCTATTCACCTGCCTACCTTCTTCCCAATCCAGAGAGCAGGGGGAAAGACTGTTACATACCTTGACATTCTAGATATACCCGCTATTACCTGGACAGAACCAAGACCAGTAGGAGGTCTGATCAGCTTTGTAGCTTAGCCCTGGGGGAGTAAGGAAAAGCAATTTCCAAACAGACTATTTCAAAATGGATTGACATTGCATCAGATTTTTTATTCCTTCTTTGCAGTAGCTCCAGGAGTTTTCTCTCTGGACCTAACAATTAAAAGAAAATAGAGGTTTTCATATCAAAAGAGAAGATTTGTATTTTTGTGTTCTTTGTTGATCTTTATTTATTTATTTGTTCTTAAGAGAAAGTGTTCCAACTGAAGAAAGAGTGCAAACCACTATTTGTTTCTTTCTTTTTCTTTCAATAGGTAATGACCATGGCCAGTTTATTAACCCAATTGTTTCTCAAATTTTTGCAGGTTTACCTACTGTTTTACAAAGGCCAGGTATATGAAACCCATTTGGTTAAGATGACTAATAGACCTATCATGTTCATTTAAGGAATGATAACTTACCTAAGGCATCAGAGGCACACTGTACCAGCTTCTGGAAAGTGACACAAAGAAACTGTCAGGTTGCAAGGCAAAGATAGAAAAAGAAAACAGGCACACTTCTTAACGGATGCCAGCAACAACCTGTTCACCCACCCACAGGAAATTAAAGACATATGGAAGCAGTACTTGCAGCAACTTCCAAATGAAGAAGACACCACAGATGTACTGCCCCAGACAAAGCCTATGATGAAAGAAGAGGAATAACCCATTCTAGAAGATGTAAGAACAGCATTAAGGAAATGGTCAGGGAAATCAGCAGGTCCAGATAAGGTCACAAGGAGTATGATCAAGATATTGGGTGAGTTGGGAAGAAATGACTCCTGAGGGTACTCATAGCAGTATGGAGAGAAAGGCATATCCCAGACGACTGGAGAACAAGTACACTTGTAGCAGTGTACAAGAACAAAGGGGACATCTACAACTGTGGGCAATACAGAGATACCAGACTCCTTTCACACTGCATTAAAGTTCTGGAGAGGGTGCTTGTTAAACAAATATGTATAATAGTAGAAAGCAAGATGGGAGATGAGCAGTTCTGACTCAGATCAGGATGCAGTGCAACCAACCCAATGTTTGGAGTGAGTGTGTTGAGAAGAAGCTACAGATGATGAAAAGGTCCAAATGGGCACTCCTAGGCTTGGAGAAAGCATATGACAAAATCCCCACAAAAACTGATTTGGTCAGTCATGCAGTGGTTCAAAGTACCAGAAACATTGGTAGAATTATTGCGGGTTATGTTCAAGGACCCAGTGACTAAGAAAGATATTGTTGTTAAGCAACTATTTTTTGATGACTCTAGAGAAGAAAACCTTTTAGCATAACAACTCAGGCAACAGAAAGCAGAAAGGGCTGTCACAAAGTTTAGGGAGCCTACAACATGGAATATAGCAAGAAACCCTGTAGAGGAATTAGACATATTTTGGAAAGTCTATGAAAGTCTGTATAAAGCAGAGAAATGTGGAAATCAAGAAAAGGCACACATGGAGATGTTTGTGGAATAATTAAATATACCAGGATTGGAAGCAGATGAGACCCAATTACTGACAGTTAATATAGGTGGAGATGAGATAAAAATGGTAATGTATAACCAATCCACAAGAAAGTCTCCAGGAATAGAGGGTATTCCTGTGGACGTTTGGGAGCTAGGAAGGAAAAAAACTAACAAAGCTCTGGAAGGTTTTGTTTAATAGTACTTTAAGAGGAGGAAAAGTATCAACATCCTGTAAGATAGTGGTAGCAGCGGTAGCTGTAATGCTTAAAGGGGGTAAAGACCCATCAGATCCAGCTTCATACAGGCCCATTTCAATACTAAACCATGATTATAAAGTGTTTATGTCTAGAATGGCTAAAAGAATGGTAAAAGTGATGACAAAATTGGTAGATGTGGAGAGGAGGCAAACATTTGACAACATTAAGAGAACACTGATGATCCAGAGGGAAGCAGATTGTAAGAAAATACCACTGCTGTTGGTGCGTGCTGATGCAGAGAAAGCATTTTACAGGTTAAGCTGGGACTTTATGTGCAGGGCGATGGATGCATTTGCATTCCCTGATATAATTTTAAGGTTGATTAGAAGGATATGTGAGAAATTGGAGGTGAAAATTAAAGTTGGTGGGTTCCTTTCCAATAATTTCCTCTTTCCCTTTATTTGCATTATATTTAGAACCACCAGCAAAGAAAATAAGGGACTCAGAAATTGAAGGATGTAATTGGTATGGTAAGTCAAGAATAGCTGGCTCTAGGGGGCGTGGCCAGCATGGTGAGTAGTTAACAACACTGCATTTTTGCTCTGCTTCATTTTAACAACTCTGACAGGATTTTTACAGAAAAATTCAAAGACTATGTTTCAAGACTTGATGGATGTTTAATTAAACTACATATGAATAACCTACTGCAAGAAAAAATAAATTTAAAAACGTTTTCATAACCTTTTCCTGTCAAGAAGCTAATTCGCTCTGAATGAGTCACTCTAAAGCCAGTATACAGGACAATACAGTGAACAGAGGCATTCCGTCTATACTAAGCAACATCAATGAACTTTCTATGCAGATGGTTAAACTGGAAAGCAAACTAGACAACAATAAGGAGGACTGTAAAAAACAAGAAGAAGTGTGGAGTGAAGCTCTTAAACAACGAAGTTCACAAATTTCAAATATAGGAGAGGCAATGACTGATTTAGATGGCAGAATGAGTGAGAGTGAAAATAATACTGAATTTTGCCTGAAACAAGGTAACTTATTTCAGGGAAAAAAATTAGAAGATCTTAAAAACAGATCCAGATGGTACAACATTAGGATTTATGGCATCCCAGAGAAAGAGGGAGACAGTATGATTCAGTTTCTAAATACCTGGCTGCCTAAAACACTGAACCTGCCTGAAGCTCTTTCCTTTGGTATTAAGAGGACAACACAGATCACTTTCCAATACACCAATAAAGAAAAATCCACCTACACCAAGATCGATGATAGTTAGATTCTTTTCCAGCCAAGATAAAGATTTTGTTTTAATGCCCCTCCCCCAGTGAAGAATTTCTGAAAATTATCCTACAAACAACTGAAGGCAAAAGGAATCACTATAGGGACCCTTACTCATTGAAATAGTCTTATCTTAAGCTCTACGTCACTTGTGGCTGCCCCCTCCCTCCCAAGTGAAGAATTTCTGAAAATTATCCTGCAAACACCTGAAGGCAAAAGGATTCACTACTGGCACATTTACTCTCTGAAATATTCTTATGTACGTGTATTCCCTGTTAACTAATTTCTGAATCTAGTAGTTAGGGCTTTTACTTAATTTTATTATATTGACATGATGTGCACACTTGCAAGGTCCTTTTCCCCCTTTCTTCCAGTCCCTGCCATTGCAAAGAACTGCCATTAGCTGGCAGTACAACACCACCAAACAACTGAATCTTAGCCCAGTTAAGCAGCTCATCTTGTAAGCAGGAGAGTGCTCTACAGTTATATAAATTCTCCAATATTTCTGTCTACTGTAAAGTTACCCAAGCCCCTTCACAGCAGTTATTTTCTATTCACTGTGAATAAATAGTGGAAGCACAGTAACTGGCATAATCCCTGCCATTAAAGTACAACATTGCTTACCTTCATTACTTAGACTCCTGACACTTTTTTTTTCAGCTCTTAGTTAGGGCTTTGCGCACTCCACTCTTCTACCCTACCCCCACTCCCAACCACCCCCTAGCTCATATGTTCTTCGTGTTTCACTGTTGCAGTCATTACATTTGGGTAATCTGCTGGCAGGTTGAATATCAAAGTTTTGGGTCCTGCGTCGGTTGTTGTCTCCTCTTCCATGACGCCGGGTCGTCAGGGGAATAAAACAGGCAGCTGATGCCATTTTCTTTAGTCTTTCTTGCCGCGCAGTGCCCGAAGCAGAAGCAGTTCGCAAGTGCCAGTCGGCCAACTCCTGAAATTTTCGAATTTGAGTTTCAGAACCAAAGTCTTCAATTAAAGCTAAGTACCCCGTTGGGGAAACTTTTTTTCTTGCTCCATACCGATGTCAGTAAAAGTTAATAATTGCATTACTTGTGGGAAGCAAATACCTCAGAAGGATTTTCATTTGTACTGTATTCCTTGCCTAGGCCCAGATCATAACGTGCCTTTCTGTCGGTTTTGTGCTAGATTTAACCAATGCACTATTAAACGTCAGTATATCTTTGCTTTAAAATATTTTGGAAACCGATTTAACTACCCTGAAATGTCGTCGGATAGCAATCTGACTACCGGAGTTCACAAAAAACGAAAAGAAAAGGACAGAGGCAGACCGTCGAGGTCCAAAACTGATGACGAAGCTTCTCCTAAGCCAGTTGCCGATTCACCAGTACTCAGTGAGGCACTTTCTTATCCCCTGATACCCACTACTTTCGAGTCGCAGGCCTCTAACGAGACCTGTGTGGAGTCCGACATGCC
Source organism: Protopterus annectens (assembly GCF_019279795.1). Lineage (NCBI taxonomy): Eukaryota > Metazoa > Chordata > Ceratodontiformes > Protopteridae > Protopterus > Protopterus annectens. The sequence goes on along the minus strand of NC_056727.1, from coordinate 364,831,160 downwards.
GCGAGATTCTCAAAGTATTGTACCCACGGATGTCTCTTCCTCGGATGGGTCCGGAGCCACTGAGCAGGCACCGGCTTCTGAGGGTGTCTTCAGGCCTCAGCATTTCTATATAAAACCAACGCCAGCTTCAAAAACAAAGACAAAAGCAACTTCTAAGGCTAAAAAACTGACACATGAGCCACGTGCTCAGGCCTCTATGCCCAAGAAACAGATGATCAAAATGGCTGAAGATTTAATTACCTTTATCAGGGGTTCCCAACCCCCCCCCCCCCCCCCCAATAAGAGGCCTAGGCAAGACACTGATTATGAATCTTCAGATCAGGTTTCTATTTCTTCTGATTCCTCTTCTGATCAGGAATTTTCTATACCACCCTATGAGGATTCAGATGCAGAGGAATCCATCCCATCTGCATCTCCTGAAGATTATTCTTTTGGTGAAACCTTGCATACTTTGAGGGAACATTTTCATTGGGAGAGTCAAGATTTCTCAGAATCAAAAAAGAGGCTTAGGGATTTCCTTCTTCTCCCTCAGCATAGGCCTTTGGCCATACCTCCTGTATTAGACATTGTTGATGATGTGTTTTCGGAATCAAGCATGGCTTCAGATTCCCTACCTCTG